>NW_023602251.1:0-13802 GCF_014898055.3 Talpa occidentalis | reverse complement strand
ACATCACATTGGGGGATGAGGGCTGCAAAACACATGAATTTTAGAAGGATGCACTTCATTCCATAGCATTCTCCTTGTAGTTCTCCAAATCCAGGTCTTTTCACATGCAAAACCCAACAATTCCATCCCAACAGCTCAAAGATCTTAACTCATTCAGCATGAATTCAAAGGTTCAAATTCTCATCTAAATATCATCAAAATCAGATTTAGATAAGAACATAGGAATGGCAAAACTCCTCTCCAGCTGTGAGCCCATGAGACCCGATAAATTATCTACTTCCAAGGTGCAATATAGGCTAAATATTGCCACTCTAAAAAGGGAAAACTCAGAAGGAAAAAAGAGGTGAAAGATCTCAAGTGGGTCCAGAACCCAGCAAGGCTAATTCCATTAGATCTTAAGGCTGGAAGAGAATGCTCTTTGGCTGGATGTCCCACCTGCCAGGCCCACTAGGGTGGAAGAGTCACCCCCAGGGCTCTGCTCTCAAGCTCCCTGGCAGAGGTTGTCCAGCTGATGGGAAACATGGCAGTTGCCCTGATGACCTCTGAATCTTTCAGGCTCTGTATCCCCCCCCCCGATAAAGCTGATAGCTTATCATCCTGTTCTGTCAAATCTAAGAATTCTGACAGTTTCTTTCATTTCATTCCATTTCTCTAACTTTCACTTCAAGCTGGCAGTGTTTCTGCTTGCAGAATAGCGATAAGCTCATATAGAGAGGTTGTCAGCAGACCTGTAGTGTTCTAAGAACAAGCTTTTTTATTTTTTACAATATGGATAGGCTGAGAGTTTCCCCAATCTTCAAGTCTGCTTCTTTTTAGTTTAACAATTCATTTTTCAATTTATCTCTCTCCTTTGCATTGACTATAAGCAGTCAAGAAGAACCAAGCTGCTCCTTCAACACTTTGCTTGGAAATCTCAGTTAATTTCATCACTGACAAGGTTTACTTTCTATATAACACTGGAAACATTTCCATCAAGGTCTTTGCCACTTTATAACAAGGACTGCTTTTCCTCCAGCTTCTAATAACATGTTCCTCATTTCATCTGAGACCTCATCTGAATTTGCCTTAACATCCATATTTCTACAATGTACCTCAAAATTCTTCCAGCCTCTACATGTTTCCCAGTTCCAAAGCCCCTTCTGCATGCTTAGGCATTTGTTACAGCAGCACTTTACCACTGGATATCCGAATCTGACTAGTTATCCCAGGTTGCAGTCGCAGCCCTGGTGGCTTAAACAATGGAAATGTTTTTTGTTTTGTCACATTTTGGAGGTTAGAAGTTCAAGATCAAGGTGCCAGCAGGTTGGTTTTTGGTGAGGACTCTCTTCCTGGCTTGTACATAGCTACTTTCTTGCTGAAAGGGAGAAAGAGGGAGAGGAAAAAGAGGAAGGGAGGGGAGGGAGAGAGAGAGGAGAGGGGGGGGAGAGAGAGAGAGATAGAGAGAGAGAGAGAGAGAAGAGAGAGAGGAGAGGAGAGAGAGACTAAGGAGGGCAGGGGGAGGGCGGATCAGAGCGCTAGCTCCCAGGTCTCTCTAAAGGGCACTAATCCCAGCATGCAGACCTTGCCTCATAACCTCACTAAAAACCTAATATTCTCCTCTCAAAAAACCCATCGCATTGGAGATTAGAGTATCAGCATGTAATTTTTGTGGGACACAAAACTACATAGCACCTACATATTTTTTAATGGACCTGGGTAATATATTAACTCTAAATAAGATTTTGTAAGACGCCTGTTTTAAAAAAAAATTATTTCCTATCATATCTTCCATACCATATTATATAGTGAACTTTCTAATACACAGATGATTTAAAATCTTATTTCTTACTATATTTTTATAACCCACATTATATGGCATGATTTATGAGCTAACATTTCTTTAAAAATTGTTATGCTCATTTGGAATTAGGCTCTCTAAACACCAATATAATTAATCTAGAACAGATCAGGCCTCAGACATTCTGAGTAAAATGGTTTCCTACTGTATTTAATTACTCTTAGTTCTCTGACACAGAGATAGGTGCAATATCATTCAGTTTATATATCATTCCCATTATAAAGTGTGGTAAATTATTGTGATATTACACAGTTGCTGGTGCAATACATAAATACATTTAAATATAGATGAGGATGCTAAGTCCATTCATTTAAAAAATTTTTCTTATTGTGCAAATCATATTCTACTAGGAATCTATTATGTTTTACAGTGAACTAGCAGTATCATGTTTTCCTACCTTGTACAGTCTTAATGCAAGATTTTAGAAAGGAGTTCAATAGAACAAAATTATATGAATCTTCAGTTTACAAAAGAGAGCTTGATTGTATTACTATGCAGACAACACACACACAAGCAAACACATCCCTTCCAAAAAACGTAGTCAATTGGAAAAAATGGTTAGACATGAGGTCCTTTGTCTCCCTAGGAGCCTGTCTGCTATTCTCAGTAGAGCTGCCACTACTAACTGCCTACATCATTAATCTACATAGAATCACTCCACAAATATTCTAGGTTTCATGGGAGGATACATCTCTATTTCCTTCTAAAGCCATTTACATTGGTGTTTTATAAGGTGATCAGTGCTATGTCAGTAACTGAGTTAGTTATAGACATAGGGATATCTCTTGGGCTGGGATTAATTTGCAATATTCTTGGAAATGGCCTTTCTTCTCTGGAGGGCATTCAAAGAAGCAAGAAGGTACTTTTCTATAGTGTAACAGAGTGAAATTTGTTGAATCCTATTGTAATCATGCCACCTTGGATAAGTAGCATTCATTTCCTGGAGAATTAGCAAGAAAAAAAAGATAGGCTGGTACACCTTGACTTTTAACATGTAAATTTTTATTGCAGGATTTAGTAAAATTTGCCCCAACATTTGTCAAGAAATTTATGTTTGAGTCCTTATTCACGTTACTTTATCAAGGGCAACAAAATTTTACCATTAATTCATTGTTTGCTCTTCTTTTTCTATTAAGACTCTGAGATCCTCAAAAATAGCAGTATTTTACGATGACAAATAAGCTTGCTTCCCTGAATAGGAGAGCATGGCTAGGTAGATATGAGAATTGAACACAATCAGATCAGTATGGGAGGAAAGAGAGGGAACAATTGGTAGCTGGCCTTTAAACTCAGGACTAGGTATTTCAATTTGAAAGCCAATAATTGTCTCATTGCTACTCTGGAGTTTAGGGCAGAATGAGTTAGGGATTGTGCAAGTGCTTGGTGACAGCTGTATACAAATACTTGCCTCTGGTACTTTGTGTTTGTGCTTGTTTGTCTTGACCTCACTAAATAGTGAATTCTAAGGACAGGTAATTTCCTATTTTATCTGTCCCCACACTGCCACTAGATAAACTAGATATAAACTTGTCAATAGAGTGACAATTGTGTTCCAGTATCTGCAAAATAAACAGAGGAGAAAGACTAGTGGAAGACATTTTGGAAGTATGCTTTGTTCAAAATGTTTCTTACATTGAAAACATATATATGTATATGTACATATACATGCATATAACATGCACATGCAGATTGATTATGTTACAATTCAATGCAAAAGTAAAAAAATATTTGGGAGGATAAAAGGGCATAATTTTGCCACAGACTACATTTCCATACTCGCTAGACAAAACTCAAATACTCCAGTCAAACTGCAGCTTTTGTCATTTAACAGATATATTTTGTTCTTTCCATCTCTGAACCTTTATGTTCAGATTGGACTTTCCACTTGAATGTCCTTTCGTCCCATATTCTGTCTACATCCTGCTTGTCCTCTGAGGTCAAATACCAATGATATTTCTTTCATTAAGCATTCCTTGAAAGCTAAACAAACTTGATATTTTCTCTTCTGACCTCTTATAGCACTAGATCCTCTCTTATACTCTCAGCAACTCCTAAGACACATGAAGTCAGTGGTAAAAAGTAAAGGAGCAGATGGACCCAAAAAAGGCAGACATGAAGCCAGTCACTGTGTTGTTTAACAGCAGAACACAAGGCTGGTGATTCATAAACATGGACTGTTGAGGTTCTGGAACTGGATTCCTCGACTATCTTTGGATATGCGTGCCTTACAACGAATCCTTAGCAGTAGGGCAACTCTGAGTAAGTCTCTGTTTCACACAAGCAAAACAACCTATTATTATGATTTGTATTTGTAAAGTTGCTTTACCTCCCTAACAGAGCATCAGTCCTTTGAAAGGCAGTGACTGCTGCGGTACCACGGTATGGTGCACAGTTAGTGCTCAATAAATGCTGGCTGGGAAGAATGAATGGAGAAAACCAAACACACAGATCATCAAATCAACTTGAATTTCAGATCATTTTTTAGAAGGTAAGAACTGAAACACAGGATGTTCATAATAACATTTTACTAAAGGTTGCTTTTTCAAATGAACGGCGGGGTTGTCTTCCTCTTCACTGTTATAGATTTCTTCCTATTAGAGTTATGCAAAAGTGTTGATGACATATCCTCACCAAAGGCTGACTTTAGCAGCGGCACTATGTATCATAAAAGATGTGACATGTAAGCAAATTACATAATATGAAGCCATGCATTCCGCCCATTATTTAACAAGCAGCTTCTTAGTTTAAAGGGTGGTGATCTGTATCAGGTTCTCTTCTCAGAGGCCAAAAATGTAAACTGTACTTGAACTAATGTCACTGTTGCCGTGTATTCAGAATGGGAAAACACTTGTCAACCTTATTTTCAGATATATCTGGTTTGACTAGAAACCCTGAAGGAAATTATTTTTCAAGAATGAATTTGAAATATTAAAAAGGTTCACCAGAGTCACATGAAATACATAACAATGAAGTATAGTCTCATTTTATGGATATCACCTCCCTACACCTACGAAGTATTTTATGGTTTGCAAAGCACTTTGTAATATATTATCTCATTTGATTCTTACAACAGATATCTGTGAGACAGACACAGAAAGCAAGCACACCTGTATAGCAAAAACAAACAAACAAAACAAACAAACACAAAAAACAAAGAAGTTAACTGAGCCTACCAAGGTCACAGAGACAGTGACCTTGTGAAGAGAAATTAGGAAAAGATGTAAATCTGTCAATTCAGGCTTTTTTTCCCCCCTTTGGATCTAGTTTCTTCAACTACTTTGTTTATAACAGTGTTTTTCAAACCTTTGGCTATGACTAATCGATGGGTTATGAAACCAATTTGAACCAACATGTAAAAAATGAAATGGAATAGAATCAGCTCCAAGATTTACTGTTTCAACTAATGGTATAATTTCATTTAATAAAATTAAGAATTGTTTTGTAAAACTTGTTTCAGTTTGCTTATTATGATGTTAAATGTATATCTAGCTGTGGGAAATGGTGAGTAAAATGAACTCCTAGATCTATACTACCTCATCTATTAAATCATTAAGTGACTCAAAAGTAATTTATGATGCCAAAAGTCTCCATGTTATTGTTTTAACATTAAAATAATTGTGGATAATAAAAAAATTATACTTCTGGAAAGTTTGAGTTAGGATTATGTCCGGGTAATTTCATTGTTTGACTTCTTTTAAGAGTTCTACTTGAATATTGTTAGAAAACAGTAAGGTTTCTATATAGGCATGACACTGGCCTTATTTCTGCTTTTATGGTATAAAAAGCTAATTGTGCTTTACAAAGTAATCATCTTGGAAAATCTTGACTTAAATATATTCAGGAAAATATAGGAAACACTGATTATAGATAACATCTTGGAATTTACCACATTTGATTTTTATCAAAATAAAGATATCTGATATCTCTAGAATTTTTAACTGTTAAATCTGATGCATTATAAATGAATCCTCAAAGTGAATAAATCCCCAACTATCTTCTTAATTAAGATTAATACAGTGGCACTTTACTGTCTGTAAGCAAAGTACAAAATACTTAGTAGGATATATAGTGCAGCTTTATCTTCCATGTCTCTGTTCCATACAGGCCATGGACTTCCAGGTCTCTAGAACATTGTACATACTTTCATTGCTTAGATACCACTGCTTTCCCCTTCTCAATGAAGCCATGTTTATAAGATGAACACAAGTCTTTCTAGGCAATGTTATCTCCTCTGTGATGCCTTTAATCCATTACTTTTCTGTGTTCTCACATAATTTATTACAATTACCTATCAGCTGTCTCACAACATCATTATAAATGTTTTTTCATTTCCCCAGCTGGGCAGTAAGGTACTTGAGGGCCAAAACTAAATATTATTCATGTTTCAGTCCTTGGTACTGCACACAATGCCTCAATCATATTAGGCATCTAAGTCTTTGATAAATATAGTTTGAATGGACATTGACAAATGTAAAATGTACATAAAGCAATTTGCATGAGATCAAGATCATAAGATTTTTATGTATGTATTATGTATGTATCATTTTCACACTGAAGTCTTCATTGTTGGTTTTTAAATGCCTAAAATTTAAAATATTTATTTAGGAGTAGAAAATCATATTTAAATTTATAATTCTTTGACCCATACAATGGCAAAATAGCTAGTTGATAGAGCATCTCCAAGCCATCACTTAAATTGCTGACATTTCATCTATTTCTGGGTACTATATAGACAAAGGCATTTTTACTTTCTCACAGGCTGATGTGGTAGTTACAGATATAACCAATATGTTAGAATTTTCCTCATATTTTAGTCATTAGTGTATTATGAAAAAAATTAAAAGATAAACAATTTTTATGGATAGTTGGGTCATTTAATATTTTGTGATATGGTGCCATTAAAGTTTCATTTATATTCCTATAGGGTTTTCTCCTCACTGTTTCAGCTAATAGAGTTTGAAGTCCCAATGTGTCTATAGTACTCCTTTGAGGGATTTTAAAAACTGTTGTTCTGAAAAACAGCACTAACTTCCTGAACAGTAAAACGAGGAACCACAGCTGGAGAAGTGTGAACATCAATTTACCCTTCAAAGTACATACAATTACTCTCTATGATTGTAGAGGAAGGCAATGTCTAATTGACAAATATTCTAATATATAAATATATTGGGACACCATCTGTTTGAGGCTTTACTGTGTATATCTATGCTACAAATATTTTCAAGAAATATATGGTAGGCTAAGGATTCCTAACTCGCACATGACTCTGGGAGACAAGTATTTAATTCCTGATTTGAATTTCTTCACACATTTCTCCCATGTATTACAGTTGACTATTCACAAATTTAACCAATAGTGAGTTTAGTATGGTATTAAATTTACTCATTCTAGATTCCCAGAGAGGTCGACAAAATGTTGACACATAATTAATGTTAAAAAAATATTGGGAAAATAAATGATTATATTATTAAAACCCTGATGTTTTCTCTGTGTTTAATGCCACAAAGTAAAAGCCCACAATTTCTCTATTCGCTTATTGAAAAGTGTTGGTAATAACAGAGAAGTCACATTATTCATAATATGCAACACTATCTTTCATTCTAATCTAATAATTGGTCTCCAGTGGTAAACACCTAAACTAAAGGTGAAAAATTAAGTAAAATATTTGAGTTTGTATTTCCAACTAAAAATAATACTGCTGGATAGTAGGAAATATCTAGGTGATTAATCCATCACATATTCAGTATTGAACACCAGAACTTGAAGAGTCTAAATGTTGGTTACAGCTTTCAGGTTACAAATGGAAATCACAATGGGCTTTCCTATCCATTCATTTAACAGTGTGACAGGATCCATTATTATTTTATATTGTGAGGTGTTAGCAAGTCATATATTATGTTTTTCTACTGCTTTTTTGAAAAGCTTCTCTTCTAGTTTATTAAAATACTTTTAAATAACTTTGGAATAATAGAAATTATACCTACTTAATATTAAACAAAGCCATTATTATAACAAATATAAGGAAGTATTCAGGGAAACATACTTTGTCATCTGATTCTAACCAACAAAATATTTTTAATGAGTGCAAATCTATTAAAAGAATCCTCAAGATGCTGTAATTATTATTCATTTTCTAGAATTGTTTCACCATGAAGCTTTATGCTTCTATGGGGACTTTAATGTTTATGTTTTGTGACGGCTGCATTGACTATTAAAAAGCAATTTGGCTGACATTTTAGGTCTTTTGTTGCCAGTTTTAATTGGATTGTTCATCAAGCATCAACTCCCCCGTTAACTGCAAAAAATTTCAGGGCCAACGTCAGTTTACAGTAATGACTGTTTAATGATTTTATCCTGTCAGTATGCAAGCTTCGTATGGATATATGCATGATTAGTTTCATATCAAGACCTGTAAATAAATAATTGACGCTTAAACAGAATGGGTATCAAACACAAACATATTTAATAAAGACTCAGAAGCATATCAAAATACTGATTAGTAACTAAACGTCAATGTTTTGAGAGTTCATCACAACAATTATTTGTATAAAGTTTTGCTCAAAGTTAAAAGGAATTGTCTTTAGCATAAGAAATAAATTGAATTTTTTCAAAATTTAATTAATATCTAATGCACACCTGTCTGCCTGAGTAAGAAAACCCATTTTGTAGAAAAGTTAGTCAAAGAGAAAATCCTAGAGCAGCAATAAATATTGTTATCCATCAGACACATTTCTGGCCCTTAAGAAGTTGATTTATGTATGCCCATACTATACTGTTATCCATTTGCATTTCATAGACTGCTAGAGCTGGAAGGGACCTTGGAAACCATCTATTTAGTGTTGTATTTTACAATAGTGAAGTCCAGATGAATTAAGTGATTTAAGGTCATCTAGCTAATTATGGCAGAGTAAAAAAGCAATCTAGGCTCAACATGTAAATATATGCATTTCTGGAACATCACCAAGTAAAAAAAGTCTGTTATGGGTGATTTTAACCATACACACCTGAAATTATTAATACTATAATACAATGCTATCACAACTAAAACAAAACACACAAATTCAATATCCAAAAATAAAAAGTCTTTATGAGATTGGTAAATTCCTCTTCTCCCTACTTCATTAAATTAAACACATTTCAAAACTAAAAACAAAACCTGTATATAAAGATATATACTGAGAAGTTTCATTTACTCTCCTTTCTATCACATTCTATCTCCAACTCTTGTAGATATCTACTTTATTAATATTTCCATTTTTTTTCATGCAATATACAGCACATAAAAATCCATTATTACCTTTCCTTTTTCATACACAAAATACAGTACACCATACACTTGTTCTTACACTTTGAGTTTTTACTTAATATAGATTGAGATGGCTCCATATCAGTTTTTTTCTTTAAGCTGTAATATTCTCTTGCATGGCACTGCAGTTCATTCAACATGTTGGTAAATTATTAACATCTATTTGAAAAAGTTTTAGATGCAAAAATTATTTTACTCTGCCTATAAGAAATACTTATCTGCATAACGGAAAAGTACCAAGTGTGGTTATCAAAGTAAAGGCTAAACTCCAGCGCAGTGTGCACTGAGGAACTACTGAAAAAACCATTACTTTCCCTTTGATTTAAAGTCCCAGTCCTAAAGCTCATTGCATAATTAATGTTTTCCAGGGTTTACTGGAAGGGTAAGTGAGAATGTGTGTTATAGTGAAAATGCTTATAATGCAGCACATAGAAATGTTTGCTTTTATGCCATGTTCAGTAAGCACAACACTTCAAATTCCTTCCACCTTTAGTCCAATAGATCATTACCATTTGCCTTCTGCTCAGTAGCACACATATACCTTGATTTACAATAGTTTCATTTCACATTGGGATGGAAGGTCTGCCTATGCTGCCATAGTAGAGAAAAGCATTAAGGAGATAGACCAATTAAGGTAGAGGCAGATTTCTTATTAAGTGACAGGTCCCAGATTCCCATTTCATGAAACATGTACTCCTGCCTCATGCCAAATTCCCATTAACTTCAAGAAGGAATTATGCACAGAAGAAATATGTAGGCTGAAGTGGCCAGGATAAATTAGTCCAGAGCAATCCTTAAATGTCAGTTTAAAATGCAGTGAATGCTTTAAATTATGTGTAGTCATGTTGTTTGGATTGAATATTATCCACTCACCCCCTTTCTCTGACCACATCTTCAAAATGAATGGGGCAAAGAATTGCTTGAAATAGAGAAGAGAATGAACGGCTTGATTTGGAATTGTAAATAAAAATTGAATCCAAGAGTGTGTGAGTTAAGAAAATGTAATGATTTCTTAAGAAAACAGCATAAGTGAAAGAAACTGCTTTTTCATGCACATATAATATTTACACTTATGAAATGAATAGAAATATTTTTAAAACTGTTTTTTAAAAAACTCTGTTAATTCAGCCTAATTTGAAGCGTCAAGCTTTGCTGTTAAGTCCAAATCATATTTAAAATAAAATATGTGATATTTACTTAGAGTGCACACCATAAATGCTATTACTAATGTCCTATAGAGACCTTTAGGGTCACTGGTTCAAAAACAAAACAATAAAATTCAATGTATCTTTATTATTGTTTTAACGTGCTTAAATTAGTTTATGGGTTAAGCAGGTGAAACATATTCTTGACAGTCTTTATAGTAACGTTTTCTGGAATATTTCAGGGTAAGTTTCAGCTCAGCCTGACATAATAAATTAAAAACTATGAGATTTGGCTATATTAAGTTAATCAAAAATATATCCCATAAGTGGCATATAAAAGGTGTAAACATTTTCAAAATCAGTCTCTAACTTAGAATAGTTACTTGGTAGCTCACAATTTCAAATCATCTTAATAGGATCTCTACACACAATATTACTACACACCATGAAAAAGACTTTCATTAGGAAGATGATGTTGAGGAAGGCTAATATGTCACTCTGCCAATTACATTAATAAATTAAACTATTTTTGATTTTTTGTGAATTGTGCGGACCTGATTGTATGAACGGTTGCCACTCGATGTGACCTTGCATCTGTGGTAATAATCTAGCAGTTGACTTCTTTTCATGTGGCATTGAAGGATTCAGGAGCACAAACCTCCATAAGAAAAGGCAGTCTTTATTGACAAAATAAAACTTTATAACTTACACAATAACTAGCTGGGTCACAGTAGGCTTATTTTCTTACTGTTTCTTAGTAGATGATAGAAAAGAGATACCACTTAGGGCAATTTCCTTGAAACATTGTCCTATGCTAAGAAAGGTACAATGCACCCTCTCTAAAACAGATCTTTCTCTGCCTTTCCTTCACTGACACAATAGTAAGTGTCGTCAAAATATCTCTGTATTACCTCTCTGCCTAGCAAATCTGTGACCTCTTCTAGTTGTCCTGGAAATTCCAGATTTCCCTGAAGTCAGAGGTATCAAGATTTTTCCCCAATATCCTGATTTCTCAAACTATAAAGAAAATATGCATTGATGGTAAATAAGAGTTTACTGTCTGAAAATCAAACCATAGGGGGAGAGAGTAAGAATTAAGAATTTAACTCCTAGCCAAGTTTTTGAACATGGTTGGGCACTATTACAGGCCATTTCTTTAAGATGGGGACTCATTATAGCAATCTTGATCTAGGACTCTCCATCAGCATGGCCAAATCTTTCCTGGATCCAAATTGTAGCCTGAATTTTTTCCTACACAATTTTTCTTCCCCCACATAGGTGTCTCACTCTGCATCTGTTCTGAAGAACCCCCTTTGTCTTCTGCTGCTCCATCTCCATTATACTTCAAAGAGTCTTCCAAACATCTTGCCCATCTAATCTCATTTGTCTGCTTCCACAATGATAGGAATTAGCACAATAGTAAAGAGAGCGATCTTAAACAGAACTCTCAATGGTTTATATATGAAAGTTCCATGCTAAGTTCCATTACCAGTTTAAGCAAATCAAATATTTCATTCTACCTTGCCAGTGACAGTACTAGAAGGTGGACAAGTCACCGAGTTCTGACTGAGAGGAAATCTGAAAAAGTCTTCTGGGAAAGAACATCTAGCTGATAGAGATATACAAGGAGAAATCTGCTTTCTTTCCAGCATTTGAACATTGCCATTGTGAGCACGTGATATTTGGAGCTGGTAGTCATTTAGTAACTCTAAAAGAAATGTCTAAAGAGTCAGAGAGCAGCTGATCTAGAGTTTGATATATTGAGCTGCTCAATTAATCAACACTGATATTGCCTAGCTCTAGACTGCTTGATATGGAATGAAAACAACACCTTTATTGTTTAAAGCCATTATTTGGGGATATCATGTTATTTGCACCAGGAAGCATGCTAAATGATGGAGTATGAAGCAATATTTTCAAATGTTTCAGTGAAAACAACCATCAATATTTTATTCTATATTTTAGTGAATATGTTAAGACTGAAGGTGAAAGGAAGGAGAATTTTCACCAAAAGACCCTTATTGAAGAAAATAATGAAAGGATGCACTTCAAGAAGCACAAAATAGAATCCAGAAGGGAGGCGTGAGTTGCAAGAAGGAGTGATGAGTAAAGTAATTGGTGAATAAATGGTAAACTGATATGGACATTGCATGTGGAAAGTATTACAATTAATAATGTTGGTATATTAAGAAAAGTGGAGCCAAAATACTGGCAGTGAAGAGGGGATGATCCAAATTAAAGCATTTATAGCTTTATTTATTAGGAAGAGGGTAGAGATTGCGATTTTTTAAAGATTTATTTTATTTATTTTTGCATACAAGAACTGGGGTACAGGCCAGAGGTGTGTGGTGTGTTGGGGGAGAGCAGTGAGAAGGAGTCACCAGAGACAGAGTGGGGAGCAGAACAGGCAGACTGACTGAAATACACTGTTGAGGGGAGCAGCAGGTGAGACAGGAGAGGTCTGCTGCACAATGTGGGTTAGCTCCCTGGCCAAGAATCGAACTCATATCTCAGTGGCTGGCGATAGCTTGATACGCTCACTGAGCCATCAAGGAGGCCCTGTGATTGTGATTAATTTTAGACTTAAGTCAAATAAGGATGAGGAAAATTAAAGTTATCTACTGAAAGAATGAACTAAAATGGATATACTAGCAGAAGCAGATAAGAGAATAAAACAAACTCACTAAACAGAGGCAGTAAAAGATGAAAATGAAAAAAATAGTGATTATGAGAGTTCTATAGTCAACCTATCTGAGTTCAAAGCCCTAATCCTAGGTTACCACTCAGTAGCTCTGCAAGTCTGAAAGAATAACTTAACTACTCTGAGCTTTCAGTTCCTTCCAAACTTGAAATGAAGACACAGATTCTTGTGTCATGTGGATTTTGTGAAGATTAATGAATTATTCCATAGGTAGCATTGAGAATTGTGCCTTTGAGAAGGCATGCAGTGAGTACTCAATCAGTCACACACATTATTGTTATCATTCTTCTTAGAAATGATATCCAATAAAACAAACAAGCACAATAAATATTAATATGAACAGTATTTAAAATAGATTGTTTCTTTAAAAAATATACCTTTTTCATGAAAACTAGCTGAAAAAGCATAGCAAAAGTATTTCTCTGTGTGCACATTTATGAGTTTAAAGCTTACAAAATGAAATGAGCAAATATAACACAGCTTTTTTCAGTATGTAACAAAATATTTCAAAAAACAGGAGGAAAAGAATAAAATAGATGGGAGATCACAAGAGAGCCTAAGAATTTTCAGGATGTGCTGAAAATTAAATGAGCAAGGCACATCAATGTTCCATTTCCTGAGTAAGCTTTTTTATTCAATTCCCCAGGTACAATGGTAATTGAAAATAGGTAGCTCCTCCCACAACAAAGCAGAGAGAGGAGCCCCAAGTAAGCAGAACTTTCATACCATCTACCTCAGTGGCATAAACACCTTCACTTTTTTGTTGTTCATATCCTGGGTTTCCATTTGAACTTTTGTTTGAAGAAAGGGTTT
>NW_023602250.1:0-13811 GCF_014898055.3 Talpa occidentalis | reverse complement strand
AGCCTCTCCTCAATAAGGATTCAGTTCTTAGACTGAGTCCAAAAGTTTGAAATTGGATTTTTTGTAATGATACACAATCTGTGGGTGGATAGGTAAGCCTTTTGTTCCAATTACAGTATGGAGCTATAGCAGAGAATATCTGACTATAGAATATTATGAAACCATTTCAAATTTATTCTGTGAAGGAAAAACATTAAAAATGGGAAATATATCTAAATTTTTACATATTAAAATGCTTTAATTTTTTTTTTTTTTCATAGTCACCAGTTGACTGCTGAGAATTTTTTTTTTTTTTTTTTAAGATTGATGCATTTATACAAGAACTGGGTTAAAGGACAGAAGTGTGGGAGGGTGAGAAGATTCACCAGAGACAGAGCAGGGAACAGAACAGGCAGACTGACTGAAATACACTGCTGAGGGGAGGAGCGGGTGAGACAGGAGAGGTCTGCTGCTCCATGTGGGTAGCTCTGTGGCAGCCAGGATCGAGCCCACACTGTAGAGGCTGCAGACAGCTTCATAGTGGTGTGCTCAACTGCCCGCCCCCAGGAGACTCAAAATGCTTTAATTTTTCTTAAAATCTCTGCCACTCCATGGTTAATAGTATCTTAAATTTTGTGAATATCCTTTTAAATATGTTTACAATTTCACCCATGTTACATATGTGAGGCTAACATTACATTATTTTAGAAAATAGAGAAATCATCTAATGAATACTAGATCAAAACTACTACAATAGATTGTATTTCTTTCATTTACTTCTTGATTTTTCTCTCCAGCAAAATCAACATGATAAACTGAAAATTAATAGCAAGTAGTTGCTTTCTTATAATCTCATCTCCTTCCCTTTTTCCTTCTATCTTTCACTCTCTCCTGAAAATTGCTCAGATTTACACGAACATTTGCCAAAATATTCTTTTTTTTCTTTCATCTGATTAAATTTGATATATTTCCCAGGACTACTAATAGACTATAACACTGTGATTTAAAAAGTTCACAGTAGGCAAGATAAGAATAAGGTCTGCAAATGAAGCAGCTACTTTTGGATAAGGGTGATCAAATGTGGCCTAGTTGTTAATAAATCAAACTCCAATAGAATATTCCAGAGATCAGATGAAGAAGTGCATTCTTCTGTTATTGAGTATTTTCTCTTTAGCTGAATCTAGGTGAACAAACATCTGTTCTATTGAAAATGTTATGTAAGGACAATAGTTAAGATATTGCATCCATTTTTTAAATATTAAAAAAAATACATAGTTTGGTTCTTTCCCAACATTATGTGGATTAGTGATGGCAGAGAGGCTATGCAAATGAACAAAGTTATAGTAGGGCCAATCAGTCACAGACTTTGTTCCTGAAAGTACCTGTCATCTATATGTATTTCACTTTTCTGTGCTCTTTTTGTATCTAACCATGTTTGCACTCTTCTGCTTTTCCCCCCTTCTTTTTCTTCAATCTTGGAAATTACCTGCTTAACTGTATGAATTCTAAGTTATACCCTCTCACTTATGGCCTTCATTAAGTATATAAAAAATGTTTTCAACAACTCCTCGCTTGATTTCAAGAAATATCTCAAAATGTCCATTCTTGAGATTGCCTTAAAAAAAATCCAGAGGAGCTTCCAAGATCTCCTATGTGACTGAGAGATGATGCCATTGAACACAATGTGGCCATGGAAAGTCATGATGCTGAAGCTTAACTTCTCTATTTGTAAGGAAAATGGAATGGAATGATGCATACAGATTTTGAATTCACATGGGACTCTAAGATAGTTTGGCTACTAAAATAGAATTGGTGGGATTACCACATTATTCAAGTAATGAGCATGCAAATGTTATCTCTGAAAAGCTACAGACAGAAGTCAGATCTCAGAAGTAAAAGATTCCAACTTTATACTTAAGAAAATGTCTGCATTCTGTGTTAAAAGTTTGCCTATAAGGTTATCAAAGAAGTAGGTTTTAAATGCAGTCCATTCCAGTAGCAGGTGAGAGCAGAGGCATATAGATTAACTTTCAAGGTGAAAGTACTCACATTTTGTATCTCAGCCTTCATATCTGAATGGCAGAACCATTAATACTCAGAGATATCTCAAAGCAAATTATTTTCTTTCTTGAGTATTTTTTTGTTGTTATAAACCTGAATATGGCTCTTAAAGGTTAGGAGCATGGCTCATGAGAAGAGTTTTCCTAGAAGGACTTAAATTTGATTTGTGGGTAATAACATACAAACATTTTGTACTTTACATCATCCAAATCCAATCCATCTAAGCAAATTATTTTTTAACTTTTCAAAGTGCTTATTCGTCTTATCAGACTTAGAGCTACAAGGTAAGAGTTAAGCTATTTTTCCTGAATCCTAATACAATAAAGTAAAAATAAACCTATTGGAAAATAAACTAAGAGAAAGATGGATACATAAAAATGTGAAAATACATGACTAAGAAAGAGTGCTATGATATATTTTCCATTCTAATAATCTGATTTTCTTTTTATTTTTCCATATTTTATGATCATATATTTTAAAAACATTTAATATATACTGGAAGAACATTTTTGGTTTAGTCACTGTGTATAATTTAAAAAATTAACAAGGCAGAGATCCTACTACAAGAACCTTGAAACTGGCAGGAATCATAAAATTATATGTGGAATATGGATATGTTCAGAATAAAACAGAAGTGAAGTTAAAGTAATATTATGTATATCAAGGGGGATTACTTGTTGGATAAATTCAATTTTTTGTAATTTCTGTCAAATGTATAAACATTTCTTATTAGCTAATATATATAACTAAAATATATAGTTATATTATAAATATATAACTATATATATTTATATAAAACTATAGTCAAAGATATTTTTCGGGCCTCCCTGGTGGCGCAGCAGTTGCGCACTGGGTTGCGAAGCTGCCCACAGCCTCTGCAGCGCTGGTTCGGTCCCCGGCTGTCGGGCCAGGGTCCCACATGGCGCGCAGACCTCTCCTGCCGCCCACTGCTCCCCTCAGCAGAGTACTTCGGTCCTTCTGCCTGCTCTGCTCCCTGTTCTGGCTCTGGTTAATTCTCTCAACCTCCCGCACTTCTGACTGTACCAGTGCTTGTTTAAATAAATCTTAAAAAAAAAAAAAAAGTCCATCTTTAAAAAAAAAAAGATTTTTTTCTAAATCTTTGCATCATATTATCAGTTATCAAATCAGCATCATTCACCCTCATACTGCATGGGAGAATCCCTGGAAATGCAATTTCCAGAATCTTGTTCTCTATCACTTTGAATATGACTAAACCCAGACTAACAGCAATTTACGTCCACATCAATGATTATCTCTCAATATCTAGCTGTAATTGCATCTAAATATAGTCATCTGTTGATGAAAACAAGTTATACATTAATATTGTAAGAACAAATGCTAGAGCTGCCATTTTTACAATGATTTCCATGAAATCAAAAAGTTTAATTCATACATGTCTAAATTTTTCAAAAATATCTATCTGGACAAACTGTTATAATTCAGAATTTTACTCAGTGATATGCAAAGAGGTGTTTGAAGATATAGTCTAGATAATTTCTAGAATGTTAAATTGAAAATAAAATATAATTTTAGTGTATTTCCTTCAGAATCTTTATAATCAAAGAAAGTAGAATTATTGGTAAGAGCAATATTTCAACATTCATCTTACTTTCTTGGAAAAATATTAGTTTATCATTATCTTTACATTTTTAATTACAGCATCCAGTAGCTATACTCTCTGCTTCTGAATATAACAACTATGGCTATGATTTAAATAACCATATTGATAGTTAATTCTACTCCCTTGCCTTTTTATTAGATTTTATATAATCCTTGAAAAAAGTTAACTTCATTGATATAGGCAATATTTTTGGAATAAAAAAAATCACAAATTTCTAAAATCTCCACAGATTTAAAGTTAGGAGAGCAGTAGAATATAAAATTTGTGTAAGATTTAAATAATTCTAAAAATTTTGAAAGGAATAATTATATTCACTTACTGTTTGTTTTTTGTATAATTACATGCAATGATACTTACAGTCTTCTAGACCAAGCTGTCATTGTGTGATGAGGACAAAATGACCTTACTGTTGGTCCAATAAGAAATGGCTGTCCTTACTCCTTTGTACTCATATCTGCTTTTCACCTCAACTGATTTACAACTCTTAAAACAGTCTTTGTTCTCCGATAGAAAAATGTAGAATACAGATTATTTGCCATTATCTCTCCTTGCCACAATCTCTTAAATGTCTTTACTATATTCTGACTTTTTTAAGGACACAAATAGGATAGTACCGTTTCAGCTTAGACCATTCAAAAAGTTACCTTTTGCTTTCAAGAAATTCTCAATACCTTAATATGATTTATAAGTTGCTTGCTGTTTAGGCTTCTATTTAGCCACCAAGATACATATGTGTCAATAATTTACTCTTCATACTCTCTGCTTTAGACTTAATTATCTATAATTTCCTGAACATGTGAAGTTATCTCCAGAACAACTCCTGAATTTTATTAGAGAGACTAAAAGTACAGGAAATTGGAACTTAGATGTTGGGGCTCAGGAAAAGATTAAGAGGCCTTAGCCCGTCTATTATATACATACCTATTATGTTTAACTATATCCCCTCCATTTGACAGCTAATCCATTCTAATTTCTTGGAAGAAACAGAATATAGAGAGTATCACAAAGAAGTGATGCTAAAAGGATGCATCTGCTGAAGTGACCATTCATATACATATTTTAAGTTATAACAAATACGCAATGTGAATCAGAAAGGCCTGTTTCTCAGCCTCTTTATACAACTTCTCAATTGTGTAGCTATCATTGATTAGAGTTTCTCTGAGTTTCAACGTTTTTTAAAGAGAGTAAGAATGGATTAAATTATTTAAGAACTACCACTCCTTATAGCTTAAAGGAAATCACTGGACATCAAGCACCCTGTGGCTCAAATACTGATAGAAGAATTGACTGTGCAGAAAGCAGCAGAGAATCCAGAAAAAGCACATGAAACTAAGTGAGATAAATTTTGTCTTTAGTCAGATATGGGCACCAGTCCCCATTTACTTGAGCTGTCTAAAGAAGTTTACAACTGAACATAAGCATTGGAGCTTAATTTCTGCACAAGAGCTCACAAATTTTATCACAGTGCACATAGTTACTACTAAATCTCATTAAGATCTGCAGTTACGGGCCTCCCTGGTGGCACAGCGGTTGTGCCCTGGGTTGCGAGGTTGCCCGCAGCCTCTGCAGCACTGGTTCGATCCCCGGCTGCTCCCTGTATAATTACATGCAATTGATACAGTCTTCTGGGAGGAGGGTCCCACATGGCATGCAGACCTCTTCTGCCGCCTGCTGCTGCCCTCAGCAGTGTGCTTTGGTCTTTCTGCCTGCTCTGCTCCCCACTCTGGCTCTGGTGAATTTTCTCACCCTCCCGTGCTTCTGACTGTACCCAGTTCTTGTATAAATAAATAAATAAATCTTTAAAAAAAATCTGCAGTTACCTAATTGAAGTTCAGATGATGTAAAATGTTAATGAAATAACAATGATACTCAAATGTCACTGCGAAGACTTAGATCAGTAAGTAACAACTTTTAAAGAGTCTAAAATTTTATGCCACTATGTGTGATGTGCCACTCATTTCATCAATAAATGTTTATTATCTCAATGAAATCAACTTAAATTATATTCAGGAATAGAACTCTATCATAATATAAGTAACAGAAGATAATTTACTATTATATATTATCATACTATCAATGGTTATATAAATTGACATTTTATTTTTATACAGTTCAATTTTGTTGAAAATAGAGATATTAAACAAACATCCTTTCAAATGTTCATTAATTTTAACCAATTCAAAAGGGGTATTTCTGAGCATTTAAAGGAAGTCACACAAAAGTTTTAAAATTTTTCAAGTTAAGGATTAATCTAATTATATCTTACTATTTACTTAACGGCTTCCATTAGCATATATGATCTCATTCTACCATTAAATGAATGACCCTAAATGTGCATAAACCTGAAAAAAAATAAATTGCAACTAGGTTGTACAGCCCATGTATCTTTATCCCAAGAGGTCTTAAAATATTTGTTAACTGATAAGCTGCTCTACAGCATTCAATCCATAGGTCAAATAATTTTGGGCATTTCTATTGATTTCTTCTGTTAAAACACACTTTAACAGATAACATCAGAGGCCAGAGGTGACTTAGAAGGCTATAATAATGCAAAAGAAAATCAACATACAGTATATTCTTTAAAGTTAAATTTTTATGAAAAAATACATGTATTTTAACCTAACATATATTATGGAATATTATCTGTGGCTGCAATTAATCTAAACCTTTGGCAAAAACTTCATAAGTCTTCATGAATCATTTCTATTTCCCTAATGTGATGGCCCAGAGAGCATAAATAACCTAAGCTTTTCTGCATTATTATTGTCTGTTACAAAAGCGTATTCGCCACTTAAAGATACAGCAAAATGTTCTATGACATTTTGCTCGGTAAATATTAAAAAGTCACTAACCTTCCTAAATCTTATCTTTCTTACCTATAAAATGCTAATAATTAAGTTATTCACCATATATTAAATTTATGACTATTATGTCAGCTATTCCAGACTGTGAAACATTTGTAAAGTGATAGCTATAGACAGAAGAGATAAAGTAACTAATCTTAAAAAATTTCATTTGTATGGGTAGTAAAATGATACAAATAGAATTTTAGATCAATGGTAATTAAAGGTCTACTTAAACGCATACCAAGAGGAGCAATGAAGATTTATGTCATAATTATCATCCAGGGGATAACAGTTGTAAAGTTGTGAATTGAAAATAATTTGTTTGATTAACACTAACAAAGATATTTGGCAGAAATAGAAAGTGGTAGAATATGGAATGTATATATAAGGGCATCAGCAAATTTAAGAGAAGCAACTGATTATGAATTCTTGCTTTATATATGTTACTCTGGTATATCAGAAATGGATTATAATGGAAGTGTGAAGAAGCTAGAGAAATTAGAAATACTGGAGAATGAGTCTTAAGAACTTGCTGATACTTGGGGATGTAGGGTGAAAGAAAGCAATAAATTGAGATATAATAATGCTTTAGCAATCTGAACATAGGGAATGAAGACAAAAAAAATATTTTGAAGTCAGTCTATGCAAGGGTCTATGATTCAAATGTTACAGTGAAACTTGTTATTAAATGAGGGCTTGCTTTATCTGTTTCTCTTTTCATTGTTGTTGACTTAGACTCTTTTGAACTTATTTTTTTTATTTTTTTTTTTTTTTTTTGCAGCTCAACCAAAATAAATTTATTCCTTTAGCTTTAAAAAACATTCATTATATGACTGCAAGATGTCAATACCATGCTAGATTCCAGAATGCAAGTCTCTCCCCTTTCCTCATTAGTTTACAATAGAGAGAATGTAATTTTTTTTAGGTAAACTTGTAAATATGGAGATATAGGCCTTTCAGAAACACAATATAATTAATTGCCTGAATACCATTTTGAATTATTTTTTGCCATTGGGATGACAAATGAGTGTTACGATAATGTGATCCAATTCTGAAAATAAAAGAGTATACCTCTTTGGCTCTCATTCTTCATGAAATTAAATATTATACTTAACAAGTATGTGTATGCATTTATTAAATGCTAAACTTATTTAACATATTATTTTTTTTTTTTTTTTCTGGTTTTCTGGAACTATTTTTTTTTTTTTCAAATATTAAATTTTATTTTTATATTCCCCCATACAATTGCAAACGCCCCATTCTGACCCCAATCCTTCCCCTCCCGCCCCCCACCCCCAAAAAGTGTCTCTGGTTCATAGTTTTTGTTGATTTTGATTTTCACTTTCTTATATTCATTTTCCTGGTCCCTTATTTAAGTTTTCTAGATTCCTGCTATGAGTGAGACCATCCGGTATTTTTCTTTTTCTTTTTGGCTTATTTCGCTGAGCATGATCCCTTCCAGTGCCATCCATGTTGCTGCAAATTGCATGTGTTTATCTTTTTTGAATGCTGAGTAATATTCCATGGTATATATGTACCACATCTTCTTGATCCAGTCATCTATTTTGGGGCATTTGGGTTGTTTCCAAAGCTTAGCTATTGTAAACAGTGCTGCTATAAACATAGGAGTGCAGGTGCTCTTTGGAATTGATGTTTCTGTGTCTTTGGGTAAATACCTAGGAGTGGAATTGCTGGATCATATGGAAGCTCTATGTTTAGTAGGTCCAGAAATCTCCACACAGCTCTCCATAGTGGTTGGACCAGTTTGCACTCCCACCAACAGTGCACAAGAGTTCCTTTTTCTCCACATCCTCGCCAACATTTGTTGTTGCTAGTTTTTTTAATATGTGCCATTCTCACTGGTGTGAGATGGTATCTCATGGTAGTTTTGATTTGCATTTCCCTGATTACAAGTGATGTTGAACATTTTTTCATATGTCTGTTGGCCATTTGCATTTCTCTTCAGAGAAGTTTCTTTTAGCTCTTCTGCCCATTTTTTGACTGGATTATTTTCTTTGTTGTTGCTGAGTCTCATCAGCTCTTTGCAGATTTTTGTGATCAGTCCTTTATCATTAGTGTTGGCAAAAAATGTTCTCCCAGTTGGTGGGTTTCTCTTTTTTTTGTTATTGTCTCTTTTGCTGTGCAGAAGCTCTTTAATTTGATGTAGTCCCAGCTGTTTATCTTTCTTTCACTATCACTGCTTTGGGTGATGGTCTGTAAAGATGTCTTTGATGTGCAAATCCGTAGTGTTTCGCCTATATTTCCTTCTATGTATTTTATGGTTTCAGGTCTTATGTCTAGTTCTTTAATCCTTTTGAGTTGATTTTTGTGTATGGTGTGAGGTAGTGGTCAAGCTTCATTCTTTTGCATGTAGCGACCCAGTTTTCCCAGCACCATTTATTGAACAAACTTTCTTTGCTCCAATGCATAGTCTTTGCTCCTTTGTCAAAGATTAGTTGACCATAAATCTGTGGGTTTATTTCTGGATTTTCTATTCGATTCCATTGGTCTGTATGTCTGTTCTTGTGCCAATACCATGCAGTTTTGATGATTATGGCTTTGTAGTATAGTTTGAAGTCTGGGAGTGTGATGCCTCCATTCCTTCTTTTTTTTTCAGTAGAGCTTTGGCTATTCGGGGTTTTTGGTGATTCCATATGAATTTCATCAATAATTGTTCTATTTCTTTGAAGAATGCCATTGAGATTTTGATTGGAATAGCATTGAATCTGTATATTGCTTTTGGTAGGATGGCCATTTTAATAATGTTTATTCTTCCAATCCATGAGCAGGGGATGTCTTTCCATTTCTTTGTGTCTTCTTCTATTTCTTTTAACAGTGTTTTATAGTTTTCTTTGTATAGGTCCTTTACCTTTTGTTAGATTTATTCCCAAATATTTGATTTTTTTTGTTTCGATAATAAAGGGGTGGTTTTTTTGATTTCTTCTTCTTCAGATTTATTGTTTGTGTATAGGAAGGCTACTGACTTTTGCGTGTTGATTTTGTATCCTGCCACTTTACTGAATTGATTGATGAGTTGAATTAGTTTTTCTGTGGAGATTTTTGGGGTTCTCTATGTATATTATCATATCATCTGCAAATAGTGATAGTTTGACTTCTTCTTTCCTATTTGGATTCCTTGGATGTCTTTCTCTTGTCTTATTGCTCTGGCTAGGACTTCCAGTATTATATTGAAAAGCAGTGGTGAGAGTGGACATCCTTGTCTTGTTCCAGATCTTAATGGAATTGCTTTCAGCTTTTCACCATTGAGAATGATACTGGCTGTTGGCTTGTCATAGATGGCCTTTATGATGTTGAGGTATGTTCCTTGTATCCAAGAATTTCAAGGGCTTTTATCATGAATGGGTGTTGCACTTTGTCGAAAGCTTTCTCAGCATCTATTGATATTATCATATGGTTTTTATATTTCTTTTTGTTGATGTGTTGGATAACGTTGATTGATTTTCGGATGTTAAACCATCCTTGTGCCCTGGAATGAATCCAACTTGGTCGTGGTGAATTATCTTATGGATACATTGTTGGATTCTGATAGCTAAAATTTTATTGAGGATTTTTGCATCAGTGTTCATTAGGGAGATTGGCCTATAGTTTTCCTTTTTTGTGTTGTCCTTATTCGGTTTGGTATTAGTGTAATATTGGCTTCATAGAACGTGTTTGGTATTGTCCCTTCCTTCTCAATTTTTTGGAAGAGTTTGTGAAGGATAGGCACTAATTCGTCTCTGAATGTTTGGTAGAATTCATTTGTAAATCCATCAGGTCCTGGGCTTTTGTTTTGGGGAGGTTTTTTAATTACCATTTCAATTTCGCTGCTTGTAATGGTCTGTTTAGGTGTTCTATTTCTTCTTTATCTAGCTTTGGGTGATTGTAGAGTTGTAGGAATTTGTCCATCTCCTCTAGATTGTTGAACTTGTTTCCATATAACTGTTCATAGTAGTTACTGATTATTCTTTTGATTTCTGCTGTGTCCGTTGTGATTTCTCCTCTTTCATTTATGATTCTGTGTATTTGTGCTTTCTCCCTTTTTTCCTTTGTGAGCCTGGCTAGGGTTTGTCTATTTTATTTATTTTTTCAAAGAACCAGCTCTTGGTTTCATTGATCTTTTGGATTGTTTTTTTAGTTTCAATTTCATTTATTTCTGCTTTGGTTTTTATTATTTCTTTTCTTCTACTGGTTCTGGGGTTTTTTTGTTGTTCTTTTTCTAGATCTTTGAGCTTCGAGATTAGGTTGTTTCTTTGAGTTCTTTCTTGTTTTTTGATGTGAGCTTCTATTGCTATATATTTTCCTCTTATTACTGCTTTTGCTGCATCCCATACATTTAGGATATTGGTGTCCTCCTTGTCATTCAATTCAAAGAATTTTTTAATTTCTTCTTTGATCTCCTCGTTAGTCCAGTGGTCTTCCAGTAGTGTGGCTTTTAATCTCCATGAGGTAGGATAGTTCCTTGCCTTCTTTTTATGATTTATTTCTAGTTTGATGCCTTCGTGGTCAGAAAAGATGGTTGGTATGATTTCAATCTTGGTGTATCTGTTGATGTTTGTCTTGTGCCCCAGTATGTGATCGATCCTGGAGAATGATCCGTGTGCGCTTGAGAAAAATGTGTACTCCGTTTTTTCTGGGTTTAGTGTTCTATAGATGTCTGTTAAGCCCAAATGCTCTAGGTCCTTATTTAGAGCTTTAGTTTCTTTTACTTATTTTTTGTCTTGTTGATCTATCCATTGTTGATAGTGGTGTGTTGAAGTCTCCCACTACATATGTGTTTTCTCTGATGTCTGTTTTCAGAGAGGACAACAGTTGTCTGATATATTTTGGTGCTCTTTCGTTTGGTGAGTATATGTTAATGAGTGTTATTTCTTCTTGAAGTATTGTCCCCTTGATCATAATGTAGTGACCATTGGGGTCTCTTTTTATTTTTTTGAGTTTGAAGTCTGTTTTATCTGATATAAGTTAGCTGTTCCTGCTTTCTTTTTTGGCCCATTTGCTTGTAGGATTGTTTTCCATCCTTTGACTTTGAGCCTATTTTTATCTTTTGTAGCTAAATGTGTTTCCTGGAGACAGCAAAAGGTTGGGTTTTGTTTCTTAATCCAGGCTGCAACTCTGTGTCTTTTTATTGAAGAGTTTAGTCCATTTACATTTAGAGTTAATATTGATATGTTAGCATCTGTATTTGCCATTATGTTTGTCTTTCCTTTGATTTTATTTATTTATTCTTTTAATAACTTTTTTTTTTTTTTTTGTCTTCTTTCGTTGTTATTCGTCCCTCTGAGGTTCTGGCTTTAGGATTCCTTGTAATATTTTTTGGAGTGGGGGTTTAGTCGCAATGAAATTCCGGAGTTTCTCTTTGTCTGGGAAGGTCCATATTCTTTTTCATGGAGGAAAGAGAGCTTTGCGGGATAGAGTATTCTTGGTTGGCATCTGTTTTCTTGGAGTCTGTTGACTATGTCCCTCCACTCTCTCCTTGCCCGTAGTGTTTCTTCAGAGAAGTCTGATGTCAGCCTGATTGGTTTTCCTTTGAATGTTATCTGTTTCTTCCCTCTTGTCAGCTTCATTATTTTTTCCTTGTCCTGGATTCTTGGAGCTTTACTATTATGTGTCTTGCTGTGTTTTTCCTTTCGTCGTGGAGTTTGGTGTTCTTCTTGCTTCTTGTATATCAATTTTCAGCTCCTTCTTCTCATTTGGGAAGTTCTCTTCAATTATGTCCATGAATATTTTCTCTGTTCCTACATCTCTCTCCTCTCCTTCTGGAATTCCTATAACTCTTATATTTCCTTTCCTCATGGAGTCAGATAGTTCCCGAAGTCTTTCTTCATTCTTTTTCCTTCGTACTTCTCTTTCCTTTTCTGTTTTGGTTCTTTTTTTTTTTGTTTCTTCAAGATTACTTATTCGTTCTTCCATTTCATCTATTCTGCTTTCATTGCTTTTCCCAGAGTTCTTTAGTTCCTCCATTAATTCTTTGATCTCCTGCATTTCTCTTACTTCCTCTTTAGGGACTCAATTTCCTCTTCTGATCTATCACTTTTTTTAATCATGGCAATTTTAAATTCTCTTTCTGGAAGGCTCAGAAGTTCTTCCAAGTTGCTGTCGTTGCAATCTGGGGAGTGGTTTTCTTTTTGTGGTGTGCTTCTTTCCTGAGGAGTTGTTAGGTTGCGTGTGGTTCTTCTACTCCCTACTGTCTGTTTTCTAATTTGTCGTATGCGTTGGGACTGTGTGTGTTGCTCGACTGACTGACATCTTGGGTGAACTTCTCCGCTCCCCTCTGGCTCTTCCAGGAGCCATCTCTGTCTTCTGGGGGAGCTTTCTGCTGGTTTTAGGCAGTTTTTACTGAAGAAATGTCCCTGTTCTCAAATGGCGAAGCGGGATGCAGTCCCTGCGCCTCCGGTTTCAGGCACACTCTTCTGCGCACCCGGTCTGCCCGCGTGGTGCCTGCTCCCTCTGTGGCTCAGACTGCTGGTCGGAAGGGGCCTGGCGTGAATAACTTCCCGGCTGGCCACTGGGTCCTCCAGAAACCTTCTGCCCTTTTCAAGCAGTCTTAAGAAATGTCCTGTTTTATATAGGGTGTTAGTGACTTTTTTTTTTTCTGGTCGCTAGGTGGCGCAGAGATCTCTCCTATTGTCCTTGGGGGGTGTTTTTCGCCTCCCCCCACCCGTGGGACAGAGAACAGAGCGGGAATGGTAGGGTACACCTCAACAGCTTTGGGGTGCTGTGTCTGCCTTGTGCCCCACCGTCGTGGAGAACCACACCCCGAATTTTCGTGCCCCGGTCTCAGTTCAAAGCCCTCAGTTCCAGGACGCGGGCTGTAGCCCAGTTCAGTGGCGCGGGAATGGCGCTTTTGCACAGCTCCCGTGCCTGGGCGCCTGGTTCCTGCTCACTCACAGGAGGGACCTTCACCTCAGTGAGGACCTCCGCGTGTTCCCCGCAAGCCTAGGTCGTCTCCCCGCAAGCCTAGGTCGCAGGCGCGGGGACCTGGGCAGCCGCGATCCAGGTCTGCACTTGCTTTTCAAGCGCACCGAGCGCGCCGCGTTTCGCGCAGGCTTACCGGCAGCCCGGGCTGTGTGCGCGTCTCCCGGGGTCTTTGTTCTTCTCTAATGGCGCCCGGAGCCGTTCGCTCACCGCCGCGGCGGATCCTGCAGGTTTCGCCTCAGCTCCCGTTCACGGGGTGTGGTGGCTGCAATAGTTCCTTTCCACTCCCAGTCCCGCTTGCTGCGTGGTTTGTTCTTGTGGGTCGTTTTGGTTTGTTGTTTCTCTCCTCTGCCGGGTCGGAGAGTGCC
>NW_023602249.1:0-13822 GCF_014898055.3 Talpa occidentalis | reverse complement strand
CAGCCCTTTTCTCTTTGGGAGGGTCACTCCTCCTGGAGTGGCTGCTTGTTGCTGATGTCGGTAACGGCAACACTAGAAAAGGGACCAGAGATTCCAGGGTGGGCCCAATCTCCATATCCTTCCCCTCAGGCCTGTGCGCCACTCCCTAGAGCATCTGGGATCCTGCTCGGGTCTCCTGCCTTGTGACAAGGCACTGGCGTCTAAGGGTCCGACCTCCACAGCTGGGTTAATGGTCCTGTTATTCCCCTCGACCCCACCTCCTTGCGTGAGTCAGGTTTTAGTCACGTGAGGCCTCCCTTTCCAGTCTTCCATTCTTGCCCTCCATCAGATGGAACTCGTGCAGCAGAGGCTGCAGATGGCTTCGCAGTGCTGTGCTTAATCCCTGCGCCATCAGAGAGGCCCCACGCCTTGCTTTTATGTCAGCTTCAGGTAAGGGACTTTTAACAACGGTTAAAAAAAAATCTTCCCAGAAATTCAAGCAACCTTGTTTGCTGTTTTAATGACTTCGATATTTTAGGGTCTGGCTGCGCAGACACTGTCGGTGAAAGGCTGGAAGTCCTGGAGCTTGCAACAGACCTGCCTGTGCCTTCTGCCCCACCACTGTGACCTGCTCATTAGCTGGAGTTATGTTGGGACAAGGCCTGGGGTGGACTAAAAGTTTCAGGAGTGACTGGCCAGGAGCCTGACTTGTGCCCCCCAGATGACCAGGTGAGCTCTTAGAAGTCTCCTGCTTCTCTACTCCCTGCTTGCTTCAAGTTGCAAATGTGCCCCTGCTGGGGCCATGGGTACTCTGTCGCCCAATGGCTCAGGGCTCAGACTTGGAAAAAGATCACCTCTGGGCCTGCGGATAAATAAAGATGAAATTTTTCCATAACCTCTCACAATCTAAAAATCAAAAGGTAGAAGGTCCTAACTCTAAATGCAAATAAAGCGAGATGTGTTAAGAATTGTATAGAAAACAGGGCCTCCCTGGTGGTGTAGGCGGTTGAGCACAGCGCTGTGAAGCTGTCTACAGCCTCTGCAGCACCAGTTCGATCCCGGCTGGCCAGAGAAGGTTCCACATATGGCAAAGCAGACCTCTCGTGTCATGCCCGCTGCTCCCCTCAGAGTGCATTTCAGTCAGTCAGTCTGCCTGTTCTGTTCCCCACTCTGTCTCTGATGAATCCTCTCACCCCCCACAACTCTGGCCTTACCCCAGTTCTTGTGTGCATAAATAAGTAAATCTTAAAAGATTATTTATGCACTCAAGAACTGGGTTGTAAGCCAGACATGGGCGTTGTGTTAGAGAGGTTTCACCAGAGACAGAGTTGGGGGCAGAACAGACAAACTGACTGAAACACACTGCTGAGGGGCGCAGCCGGGAGACACGAGGGGTCTGCACGTCATGTGGGCTGCTCCAAGGCCGGCGGGATTGACCTGGCGCTGCGGAGGCTGCGGACAGCTCCACAGGCTGCTGCGCCCAACCCACTGCGCCACTGGGGAGGCCCTAAAATACATTTTCAATGGAAATAGTAATTTTAATTTTGGAAATGACCTAAGGAAATGCTTTCAAATTCCGATAAATCTGTATGTGTAACAATGTTCAATAACACTTTATTTACAGTAAAATGATTCAAAACTATCCAAATAAAAACCCCCAATATACACAAAATTAAATGTAAAAGCTAGATACAGTAACACTGAACAGTCTTAATGGCGTGGAAAGTCCTTATGTTAGTGTTAAATGTTGAAAGTGGAGAATCCTGGCAGTGCTGTGATCCCACCACGGAAGAAACATATTAATGACATGCCCTCTCCTTACCCCTCACCCGTGAGGAGAACACAAGGTGAACACCTGCAGGGAGCGCACTGTGACACCACAGGGAGAGTCAACAGTCCAGCACGCTCAGGGATGGGCCCGCCCCTGCGCTCCTCCCGGCCCAAACAAGCCCCGGACCCCCGCGTCCAGCCCTTCCCCGCCGCCCGAGTTCCCTGCGCGTGGCCCCGTCCCCGCCTCGCCAGCCCCACCGCGGCCCGGCCAGAGAGTCCACCGGCCCCGAGAAGGACGCAGCATCCCCGCCCGCTCCGCTCTCCTTGCCGGACTCGGTGAGCGCGGCCAGGAAGCGCCTCTGCTCCCGCCGCGGGCCCCCGCCGCCTCCTGAGTCTCCAGGTGCGGGACCCGGCGCGCTGCCCGAGAGGGGCGCGCTGGGGGGCCCTGTCGGCCTTGGGGAGCCACTGGTGAGCGGAGAGGATGGGGAGAAGGGGGACGCGGAGGGCGGTTGGGGAGGCCCCTCCACGCAGCCTCTCTCGCGTCTCCTGCTCCAGCCGCACATCTGGCGCCGGTTCCTTCCGTGTGGGGGCCCACAGAGGCGGGGTTCAGGCTCCCCCCGGCAGGAAGTGAGTCCAAGGGGTCACCTGCACCTGTGGCCCCGGTCTCGGGGGGGGGCGGGTCGCGGCCCTTTCGCGCCCACGGAGCCGCGTCCGGGAAGAGCGTCCTGCCCAGCGCGGCCCTCGGCGTCCAGGACCCCGCTCCAGGGCGGGGCTCCGGGGAGGGGCTCCCCTGCTTTCCGGGCTCGGGGGCCTCGAGCCTCCCAGCCCCAACTATTGGCCCGGAAAACTGAGCTGAGGGCACGGCTGCACTTTCGTCCCCGACGCAGCGCCCGCCCGGCCGAGGAGCCTGACCCGCCCGCCTCTGGTGCCTCCGCGCCCCAACATGACCTGGTGACTGTGCCGAGAGCCCGCGCGCGCCCGCGGACCTTCCCTGCACCCCTCGCCCCTCCTGCCCGGCCTCCTGAGCCTGGGGGGTCCCGCGCACTTGCTCAGGCTCCGGTCCCACTAGTGGACTCGGTCTGGGCGGCGGCGGCGGCTGCGCTCGTGTCCGTCAGTCCGTCTCGAGGGCGACCCCGCCCGCCGGTGGCCTCGTCCCGTCAGTGGAGGCCCGCGGGGACCCTGGGGCTCGCCGGGGAAGAAGCTTCTCGGCACAGACGCCGCGCTCCCCGCGTGGGCCAGTCCCTGAAGGCGCCGCCCCGTCCCCAGGACAGACCCGCGGCGGGCGCGGGAAGGAGGGGGCGGCGGGGCGAGAGCTCGCTGCGCATCGAGACGGTTCCCGGGCACCCCTGGGCGCTTCTTCCCCCGGAGACCCCCGGCGCCCCCCTATTCTGCCCCCTCGGGGTCCCGCTGGCGGCGAGCCAAGCGTGCGGGGCTGCAGGCGTCGGAGCGCGGGCGGGTCTGTCATCGTCACCCGTGCTCGAACTGGGGAGCCCCCGACGTTTGCGGGGAAATCGCTCGTCCCAGCGGTGGGGAATCGGCCAAGCCCGCGAGGTGACCGGCGAGGGCTGGACGCGCAGCTGGGCGCGCGAGGGCCGCGTCTGTCGGGCGGAGGGCGCCGAGGGCCGCTGTGTGACTCGGGTCGGCGCCTCCGCCTCTCTGGTCCTCGCGCGGGCCCCGCCCCAGGCCCCGCCCCGCGGACACGCCCCGCTCCCGGCCCGCCTCGGGCTTCTGGGAGTGGTAGTCTCGGCGGGCGCGGCGCCTTCTTGGATGTTGTAGTTCCCGGGCAAGGGCGCCTCCTGGATGCCTCGCCCCCCACCCCCGGCCACGCGCCGGGACTGGGGTCTCCGGGCCGAGGAGAAGCGGCCCGAACTCGCCGCGCCACGCGGAGGCCGTCCCTATCCCGCGGCGCGGGACCCGGACGGGGAGGTCGCGGCTGCGCGAGTGCGCGTCTGTTCCCTCGGGGTGCAGAGGCGGGGCGACCCCAAGCCAGCCCCTTCCTCCCCTCCCCCGCCCGCCCGCCCGTCCGTCAGTCCTCTCCCCGATGCCCGCTGCTTCCCCCGGGAGGAGAGGGGTGCAGCAGGAGGGCGCGGGGACCCCAGTACGGGGGGGGGCCCACACCGGCCCGCGCCCGCAGCGCCCGGGGCCCTGCGCGATCTGACCCTGCCCGCGTGGCCGCCGCTACCCGGCGCCGCCCTGCCCGGGCCTGGGCCCCGCTCCCCGCTCCCCTCGCGCGCCCGCCCCGCCCGCCCCGCCCTGCCCCGGCCAGGGCCCCGCCTCCCTGCGCGCGCCCCCGCTCCGCCAGCTCCCCACGAAGCTGCTGCTCCCGGCACGAAGGGCACCGGCTCGGGTTTCCCTTTTCTGCCCTGCAGGTCCGGAACCGAGACTGCGGCGGAGCCGCCGGGAGCGGGACGGGACGCACGGGCTGCGGCCCCGAGGCGGAGCGACTGGCCGCGCCGGCACTTCCCGCGGGCTGGAGGGTGAAGACAGCATGGCGGCGGAGTCGGGAAGCCCTGGGGGCGCGGGGGGCGGGTCGGCCCTCCAGGCTCAGCGGCACCACACACCGAAGGACCCCACCCCCTTCCAGAAGCCGCCGCCTTCGGGGCGCCCCGCTGCCGCAGCACCGGTGGCCCACTGGGCGCAGGTCCGCCGCGGCCTCCCTCGGAGCCATAATCACAGCAGGACCCCAACATCATCTCACCGGTCACAGCCCCGTGCTGCGCAACTTGTGCAGTCTAAAAATAACCAGCCACCCCTCCCCGGGCACTGAGCTCCCACCAGGTGCTAAGTCCCCCTCAGAGGCACCGAGTCCCCCCAGAGTCCTCCCAGGGACCCCCCAGGCACCATGTCTGTGGTCCCCTGGCCGCCTCTGCCCTATTTCCCCATAAGTCCAGGTAAGCGAGTGTTCGTGTGAATATTCGCTCATTTGCCTGAATGTGCCCCCCCCAGGGGCGGCCCCTGGGGATCCCGTTCATTCTCTGACACCCTACACATGGGGCACCCCGAGGTGCCCACAGTCTGGGCACAACGTCAACTGACGAACTGCCCTGTGTCTAGGACAACAGGTCTACACAAAAATCCCACGTTTAAAAAAACGAGATTTTCCAATTATACTGAAAAGTGTAAAGTGTGGTGCATTCCCTAATCCAACATCTTTGAAATTTAAAACATTACCAAGAAAAACAAGAGTTTACTAAGCTTTATAACAGATAAATGATTTTAAAATAGGTCATGGAAATATGTTTCCAAATTTATTTTGAAATAAATTATAAGATCTGACCTCGCTTCGGTGGTAAATACCTTTGCTTGCGTGTCTAACCAAAATCATCTCCTAAACAACCGCAACGTCATCCCAACAGAATGAATCTCTTCTTATCCCTGTACAATCCATATTCAGGTTCCCTTGTTCCACCCCTAAAAGTTTGAAAAACATGATTTATTGAAAATAAGTTAAGCACCAGGGATCTGCGGGTGTATATCTGGAGGAGGAGAGTCCAGACCGGGAGGCCACTCAGCTCAGCTCAGCCAAGGAACCAGGGACTGTTGGACTTTTTGCTTCCGTTCTAACATCACCTGCACTGGCCCTGGCACACAGTAGGTCCTCAGAAAACATCAGGGGAAATGAGTAAGTGGGGAAAGCCCTGGCCTGGCCCTGGTGCCCAGGGCCTGAATCTCCCCTGTACTCTGGATGTCACCCGGGCTTCAGCACACAGTGGGCCCTCAGGAAGAATAAGTCCTGGGGTGAAAGGATGCAGGTGAGCATCCACAGCACTAGCCCTGGGGGCCCTCCAAGTCAGAAGGCAAGCGTTGCGGTTCTTTCCTGCGCCCGGCCACTGGCACACAGTAGCCGGCTGGGAGGGCCCCAAGGAGCCGCCCCGCCAGGGAGCCTCCCCAGGACCGTGAGCGCAGCTGCGAGGCTCGGCGTCAGAGGAGGGTCCTGGTACCCCCAGCTGAGCCGAGCCTTGAGGACACCGGCGGGCGCGGAGGGCGGCCCTGTCCCCAGAGGCGCGCGCGCAAAGGTGGCCGCGCAGGCGGAGCGACCCCAGGGGAGGGCCCGAGGCCACCGCCGGCGGCCGCCCAGCAAGAAGCCTGACCTCGGGGCCGCCCCCAGCCCCCAGGCGGGCGCCAGACACCCGCTCCCCAATTCCTGCCGACGGGGAGGGACTCCCCGCCGCCTCCGCCCCCGCTTCCCAGGTCCGAGGCCATTGGGTCGTGTCCTGCGTCCTCACGTGGCTCGTGCTGGTGCGCGCCGACCCCACCGCCTCGCCTCGGCCGCCCGGTCTCGGCGTCTCCCCGGGAGCGCGGCCGCTGGGACCAGCTAGAGCCGCGCGCGAGGCGGAGCCGGGCTGGAGTGGGGGCGTGGGCGCCCCTGACGGCCGCGTAGACGGCGCCTGCCCACCCCCCACGCCCACCCGCAGGGGGTGGATTTGGCGGCGGCGCCCGGCGCGCGGTTCCGGGAGGCGGGGCGCGCGGGCGGGACGGGCCGGTCGGGCGGGCTGCGCGCGAGGCGTCCGACGCCGGGGGATTGTGAGCGCAGCTGTGCAAGGCCAGGCAGCGAGCTCGCCGGGGCTGCGCGCAGCGCGGGTCGACCAGCTCTCCGCGGGGGCAGCGCCTCCTCCCGCAGGCCACCGGGACCTGCACAGCGCGGGGCGCACCTCTGCGGGAGGGTCCCGGGGGAGGCAGCGGCTGTCCCGCGCCCGGGGCTGCATCTCCGTCGGCCCGACTGCCGCGTACCGTCCCGGGGGAGGGAGCCCCGGGGGTGTGAGGGACCACCGGGGTCCAGCCCCGCTGCCGCGCCCGGAGGTCGGAGATGCCGCCGCTGTTCACCCAAGTCTCCCGCAGGAGCCGCGGGGTCGGGGGCCGCGAATCAAGCGGGGTCCGTGACCCTAGGGTCGGGCCGGGGGCTGGGGGCCGAGTGCTGCGGGTGGGGGCGGCTCCTGAACGGGGACGAGGCCGCGAGCCGCGAGCCTGGGGTGTCTGGAGCCCGAGCCTGCACAGCATCCGCGAGTGATGGGGGGCGGGGGCCGAGCCCCCCGCGAACTCGTCGCAGCCGGCCGGGGAGCTGGGGCGGGCGCTGTCGCGGGGGGCGGGCGCCGGGGTCGCGGGCGGGGGCGGGCGGGACCCGCGAGGTGCGAGCTTCGCGCCGAACCCGAGGAAAGACCGGAGCCGGGGCCGCGAATCGGGGCCGGCGCGTGGGCTGAAGCCAGGGGCCCGGGGCCGGATCCCAGGATCCCGGAGTCTCAGGACTCGGGTCTCCGGCGGGGTTGGGCCGAAGCCGCCCTGGGGGAGGGCCGCGGGGGGAGCCGGGCCGGCAGCGCCCCAAGTGCGGAGAGGCCCCCAAGATGGCCGAGGCTGGACGGCCCCGCCGCGGGGCCCCGGCTCCTCCTCTGGCCCGAGGTCGACCAGAAGCCCCCGCGCACACCGGGGAGGTGGCAAAGCGGTCGTGCGGGGAGGCGGCAAAGGGGTCGCGCGGGGCAAAGGGGCCGGGGTTCGGGCCGCAGCTCCAGGGGCTCGCGGGCTCGGCCCGCCCCTGGGCGCTGAGGTTTTTCTGGCCCCAAATCGGCGCTTTTTGCCGCCAGAGTATCAGCGGCTGCTCTCTTGGGGCGGAACCCCGCGCGTGCCCTCGCCGGTGTCCGTTTTCCGGCGTCTCCGCAAACCCGCGCCCTCGCTATGGTGTCTCAGAGCTCCGCACCGCGCGCCGCAGCAGCACCCGCCCACGGTGGAAGCACAGCCGGCTGCCACACACGGTCTCCCGGCGGGTGCTGCCGCTGCCCAAAGGCGGGGTGAGTGTGCCAAGCGGGCAACAGGCGCCATGGCCAGACCGGTGCTCAGCCTCTGAGAAGCCGCGGAGTCTGCAATAAGCGTCTCCATCTTGGAGTAGCTGGGGGTGCTGCGGCAGGGCTGTGAGTTTCCTGCACGTTCCCAAAACCTGATCAGGGTAGTGGTGCGCACCCCACAACGCACCCCACACCTCGAGCTGGTGAGGGGGGCACTCCCAGTGGGGTTGGAAGTCTTGTTTCAAGACTAGGATAACACTTAGCCCCCCAACTGCTATGGTGAGCCCTGGGGCCTGCACCAGCCCTTCCTTTGAGGGGCGCCTTGTCAGATGTGGAACCCTGTGCCCACAAGGCGGGCTCAAGCAAAAACGGACTTGTAGGGAAAATGCCTCCGGCCTGAGGCTGCTGCTGGGTCAGACCTTGCGCCAACACCCTTGTTGGTGGCTGCTCCCCATGCTGTGAATGTGGAGCACTGGGGCTGGGAGGAGGCGGGTGTCCTGGCGGGTGCATGTTTTCTGGGGCTATGCCTCTGTGTGCTCCAGGGCCCTCAGCCCCTGCCTGTGGCCTCTACTGTGTGCCCCAATGGCTCAGGACTTGCTCCTCTTCTGTGCTCCTGTTTGCTTGTCTACAGGGCCTGGCCCCCAGTGTGCCTCGCTGTTCTGATGCCCTGAAAGGAGCAGCGGGTGCTGCCCTGGCCTTGTGTCCCTGTGGCCCTGCCTGCTGTGGTGCTGGCCTCAGACCAAGTTGGGGTTGATGGAGTGTCCACAGCTGCACACCTCAGTGGTGTGGCTCCTCAGGGAGCTTGCCCTCCCCTCCTGGAGGGTCAGTCATACAGTTGCCAATGTCATGAGCTGACCCCCCTGTGCATATACAGCCTCAGAGTTGGGCCCTCCGGGCCTCTGTGGCCTTTCTTGTCTTGGTCTTCTCTGGCCATACTCTGTGCTGCCCTGGCCACTACCTGGCTCTTGGCTTACACTGTGCCAGGGTCTCTGGGCTCCCTCCCAAGGCAACTAGCCACCTGGGATGCAATGAAGAGGGCCCTTGTGTTCTACAACTGATGTTCACCGAGCACTCAAGCTGTAGGGGGACCTGAGGTAAGTCTTGTGCTTGGGGTCAGTCTTTTTGGCCCTCAGGCTGTGGGTACCTGTGGCTGCTAGCTGGGCAGCTCATGGTTGGTGTGGCTGCTGGATACACCCTCAGTGGGGTGTCATGCTACCTGGAGCCCTCACTTTGGAAAGAGCCAGTGTGTTGAGCCACCTGGACCCATGGGGCTGTTTTTGGGCTAGAGGGCAGCCTTTGTGTGGTGCTGCTGGAGCAGGAGATGCCAGAGAAAGGAGGAGCCCCATGTTGCCAGCTCCAGTGTGCAAGAGAGGCCTGTGGGGGCAGCTGGTGCTGGTGGGGCTCCAGGAGTGCCTGCCTGTGGGCAGTGCCCAGGCCACCACAGCCCCATGGGGGCTATAGTGTCACAGTAGATCCAGCAAAGGTGGTAACTGGAGGTCCATGGGGGCCTGGGGTTGGCTGAACCTGTGTTGCCTGCAAGTGTCAGAGGCCTGGAGTTCTGGGTGGTGGCCAGCAGCACCCATCTCCCACATGGTACTGCTTGCCCCAGGAGCTGGGGCCCTTAGGGTCCTGTGTGGCTGGTTGTAGAGTGGAGCCCTCCACTGGGCCCTATAGGGGAGGTGCCCCTGGTGGGCAGGTGGAAATCCAGCTCATGGTGACTGAGTGTTGTGTTGCCTGATGGGTCACTGCCCCCATCACTGAGGTTTGCAGCCTCCCTGAGTTTGGGTGGGCAGTGGGGGTGCTTGAACTGCCAAAGGCTCTTGTCCAAGCAGTTGGCTGTGCGCTGAGCCCTGCCTTGTGTGCATGGGTCAGTGCTGCTGTCACATAGTGGGGGCTGTTAGGTAAAGAGGAAGAGAAAGCTCTGAGCCCCCAGATGGCTGTTCCTCTTCCCTGATGCACATCAAGTGCTGGCTGAGCCCTGTATACAAGGCCCCTGGGGTGGCATCTTGCCCCCTGTGAGTGCTGCAGCCTGGACATGGGATTCCGGCTCTCAAGACAGTGGAGGGCCATGACAGGCAATGCCCCAGAGGTGCTGGGGCAGCTTCAGGCTCCAGCTGCCTTTAGAGGCTGGCCAACCATGGGGGTGGCTGTGGGAGCCCTTGCTTGTGCCTGCAGGGCTGGTGTTGCTGAAGCCTCCACGAGAGGGCACCTGGAGTCATGGAGGGCTGATGCCAGGGCTTGGCCCCATCCAGCTCAGTGGCTCTGTCCCCTGGTGCTGTGTGCCCCAGGGTTGTGCTGCCCTTACTGGACTGCCCCTGGAAGAGTGTTTAGCTTCAGCCCCATTGCAGTGGTGGCAGGGGTGCCTTGCCCATGTTGAGGGGGGCTGGGGGCCATGGCCATGGTCTGTCAGTGGTGAGCTCTGAGGGGTGGTGGCTCCTCTCTGCAGGCCCTTGCATCTCCTATGGCACCTTAGAAAGTGCCCTTTTTACTTGCTATGATAACCCTAACCCCAAGCAATGGTGTGGGCTGGGCTGACTCTGCTATGCCTGTGTGCTCCCTGTGGGGGTTGCCTCTGCTCATCAGTGGGGTGAGACTGCCGGGGCAGATGGACTCCTGGCAAGTGGGGAACAAGCACCGCGGCAAGCGTGGTCCAGGTGGCTCTGAGAGGCCACGGGGGCTGTGGGTGAGTGCTTTGGTCTGGGAGCAGCACTGGGGGCGGGTGCTTACAGGGCAGCTCTCCATGTTGCCTGCAGGCTCCCCAAGACCTGGTTGCGGGTGCAGTGGGTTGTGCCTACACTGTGTCCCATATGTGGGGCCCCTGGTCAATACTAAGTGAGCCATGGGCTCCTGCCTGGAATAGAGCAAAGGGGCCTCATGTTCTCCTAAGCTGCTGGGACCTGAGCTGCAGCCCATACCACCACCCCTCTTAAGAGGGTGTGCTGTCTGCGGTGGCCCCTGTGGGGCTACATGGTGTTCTCAAGCACAAATGCAGGTGCAGAACTGGCTCCCCTGAGCCCCGAGCTGTGGTGAGGCCAGGCCTCGTACCCAAGCCCATGGTTTGGGGGGCTGTTCCCTAGGCTGACTGAGGTGTAGCAGGGCTAGGAAGAGATGGGGGCTTGGGCTATCTGGGGTTGGAGGGGGGGGCTTCCATGCCTCTGAGCTCCTGCCTGTGGCCTCCGTGGCGTTGCCCCAGTGGCTTGGGGCCTGTTTTCCTCATGTGTTCCTGTTGAGGGGGCCTGACTCCCTAGGTTCCCCCTGTCCTGATGCCTCACTCCAAAGAGCAACATGTGGTTGCGGGTTGCTGCCTGTGCCTATGCTACCAGGGGGCTGTGGCTGTACCCCCTGTTGGCAAGGTGCCCCACCACACTTGGCAGGAGGTGGGCCCTGGACTTGTCTGTGTTATGGCCAAGGTGCATGTGTGCCTGTGCCGGGGACCAGCCTCCGACAAAACGTCTTGTCAGGGGTTCCTGAAAGGATGAGACGGCCTAGGCGAAAACGAAAGAACTGAAAACTTAAGGGCTGAGGGGAGGGAATGAATAGACACCGACACTTGGTGAGGTGTTAGTATCTTCTGCCGAGAGACCCAGCAGGTCTTTATTTATTCATTATTAGTAATAATAATAAGAAAATACATTATCAAGTGTAAAGCATAAACAATTAGTATATTATGTTTCCCATAGACTACTGGCCCCTACAGGTCTCAGCTAGATGGCAGCTCTCAAGGTTAACAGATAATAAACCAAACCTAACATTAAAGCTACTTATTTTTTCATTCAGACAATTATTTAAAACAGTGAATAACCGCCAGTGCATCCCTATCAGCTAAAGCCTAAGCATCAAAGGACTATTCTATTCACATGACCTTCAGCCGGAGACCAGCTGCAGTTCAGCTATCAGAACTTTTTCTACCTAGAAATTCCTTAACTCAAATAGCTTCATATTAAAAACTTTCCCAAGAAACTTCAAGAGAAAACAAAATAGAAGGACCTACTATGATTATTGTATTGTAATGCTTGTCAGGCATGCTCAATAAGTTGTCTTCCATTGTCAAGTAGGCCAAATCGTTTAATAATTAATTTCTAATTTTCCATGCCGTTTATTTGCAATATACTGATGCATATAATATAGTGCCTAATGTACCTTTTTGGGAAATTTTTTCTTATTTATGACCAAGAACAAAAAGTGAAGGAATGTTAGATCTTCAACCTCACGGTGTGAGGCACAAGGAATCTTCAGCCCCACGGTGTGAGGCCCTTTGGCTTCGGCCCCACAGTGTGAGGCCCTTTGGGCTTCACTGCTTGCCAGTGTCTTATCTGGCTGGGGCATCAAGGCCTCCTGCAGCATGCCTGGAGTGCTCTGGACCGCGGGCGGAGCCTGAGGTCTACGCTGGGACACCCGCTGCTCTTGTGAGTTGGCTGTTAAACCCTGGAGCCCCAGAAGCTGGGGGGTGGGTAACCTGCTCAGTGTGAGGGAAGCCTGTGCCCAGGTGCCCATGAGGAAACAAGGATCCACCCTGGTGCGTGAGTGCTTGCCTTCAGTCAGGCCCGCAGCCCACTCGCCCCTGGCAGGGCTGCTCGCTAGGAATGGCCCCATCCTCCTGCTGCAGCTCCGGGGTGCTTTGCCCCTTCCTTCCTGGATGGCAGGAGACGCCCCTGAGGGAGTGGGATGTGGGCGGCCGGAGTCCGGGGCACAGGTGGCTAGGTGTGTCGGTTCCTGGGGGAACCTACACGCGGCCGCTTGGGTCCCAGGAAGCGACACTGCGGGGCACAGCCAGACTGGGCACAGCCAGACTGGACGGGGCATGGCAGGGTTCAACGGGACGCGACGCGACAGGGCGGGGCAGGGTGCGGTGGGGAGCTACAGGACACGGGGGCAGGACGCCAAGACGGGACGGGAAGGGGCGGGGTGGGGTGGGACAGGACGCTATGCCACGCGGATACAGTGACCCTATTCAGATTTGTGTCCTTTCCCTTTAGATGCCCCTTTTTGTTGGAGTGACTGCACCCCAGGAGCACGATGGGGAGAGACCCCCCCATTTCAAACCTGCTTGTCTTCATTTCTCTAGCATAGCATTAAAAGGCCTTGGAATCCTAGTCAAGTGACATGAAGGGTCTCACTTTCACCATTTATTTGGGATTTCTTGCGTGAATCCCATATTCTCGGCAGAGCGACGCTCTATTTCCATGTCCAGTCACAGCTGCTGAGCTCAGAGAGCAAAAATTAGAAAAATAGACTCATCCTCGCAGGTTTTCCCCATTACCTTCATGGGCTTGGGACAGGGGCGGGCCAAAATAAGGCGTGCGCAGTGTCATAAGCCAACTTTGGGATGCTACAAATGGAAAATCACCCTCAAATGTCCATGTCACACACACACACACACACATGTCGTGATCCAGGCAGGCCGCAGCCAAGGCTTCCAGAAAGCTTGGGAAAGCGGTGGAGAGGCCACATTCCCACAGAGCCAAAAATCAAGAAAATGAGTTTTTGAGTCAATCCAGCCATTATGAGTTAGAAATAGGACGGTGTGACATAAAAACCTCGGGGCATCCAACTTCAGGAAGCTGCCGAGGCTGGTTCTACCACTGGATAATCTGTAGTCAGAGAACACAAAGGATTCAACCTCCACATTGACACGAGGAGTAGAAACACATTTTTTCAAACCCAAGAGCTAATCATGGGAAACATCGCAAAGCTGGAGGGAAATGGATATAAATCCATCCTGATGCTGTTTCTTTGGAGAAGCCAGAGTCAACTAATCCAACACTTACAAATCGACCAAAAAGGGAAGGGTAACATGGTAAAAATGAAGGCAAACATGGCAATGGCTGAGTGGGAGGATTTTCTAGCAACAAAATCCATCATGAGGATAAATAAAAAGCAACAGATACACGGCAGCCAAGAGTCAGCCCTCCCTGGCTCCAGGACGTGATCCCTCAACGGAGGCCTTTTTCCAAATGTCAAGGAACCGACTCTTTACAAGCAGATAAAAGGGTGAGTGAGTCCTCACATGACCCCGAATTCAACAGACAAGAGACTCCTCCGGAAACAAGAAGGGGGTTCAGTACCTGGAGAAATATCCTACGTCCCAAGGACACAGGTCAGGAAGCTACTAGCCCTGTCCACCCCCAGAGCTACCTCTGTCTACCTTCTGTGAGGTCCCGCTGCACCTCCAGCTGGGGCCACCGGGCGAATCCCTGCCCCCTCCTGCAGCAGGGTGGTCCCCAGGAAAGGGGGAGGTTCCCTGCCCCACCCAAGGGAGGGTGGAGCTGAGCAGGAAGAGAAGCTGCAGAAGAGACTAA
>NW_023602243.1:0-13862 GCF_014898055.3 Talpa occidentalis | reverse complement strand
CTTAGCAGTAGAGAGAAAGCAGAGGTCAGAGTAGACTGGAGGTGTGGGCTGCATAGAAATCAAAGTATGTCAAAATGAGCTGGAGGAAGTGTAGGGGTCCCCAGCAGCTGGAAGAACATTAAAGGCAGGGATTGGGGTAGCACAGGTCAAGGCCTCACAAAAGAAAGCAAAATGTTCAGGGCCAACATGATGTATCCCTGCCACTTCAACTTTCTATTTCTAGCCTTGACTGTGCGCCCTCCAATGTAAGATCTGTTGTGCTGTCTGCACAGTGAGATTCTTGATATTTAGATGAATTAAAATGAAATAAATTGAAATGTTCAATTTCTGTGTTGCATGAGCACAGATATAAAGCAAGATAGAAAGTTTAGTGGACAGTCTCTGTTTAGCTCATGGATTTAAAAATTAAACTAAAACCCTAAACCTTCTGCCTTTTACAGTGAGAAGAACTGGATTCTAGTAATTCCACCCCACGTCATGACAGTTCTTCCATCAACCCCAGTGGAGTCACTGATTCTTTCCTTTTCTTCTTTGACATTGAGGGGTAGAAGGTGTGGGTGGGTTAACTAGAAATTTTTTTAAAAATCAGATCTTCTAGCTTTGCAGCTTAGCTTCTGCTTAACCTCATAGGAAGGAAGTCTGGCTGCCCTGTGTTATCAGCGTGAGCTGCTAGTAAATGTGAGACCAGAAGCCAGTTTGTGTCTATTACCCCAGGCTGCCTTAAGCTTGGCTTACAGCTACTGAGAAGGTGCTGTGAAGTCAAACTCTGCTGGGAAATTAAGGTACTTGAAGCAGGGCATCTGATTTTCCAGCACTTAGTATAATACCCTAGGTCTCCCGTAAATGTTTTTTCCATGGCTATTTTGCTAAAGATGGATTTTGATGATGGTTTATTGTCCAGCAGAGGTATCTGATTAACTAGGGGGAAGCCTTACTCTCTCTCTCTTTTTTTTTTTTTTTTTTTTGTTCTCTGCGGGGAGCCTTCTGCTGGTTTCAAGCAGTCTTTTTTTTTTTTTAAATATTATTTTTATATTCCCCATACAATTGCAGCCCCCTTATTTTGACCCCAATGCCTCCCCTCCCTACCCCCCACTCTCCATAGAGTGTCTCTGTTTCATAGTTTTTGTTGATTTTGATTTTCACTTTCTTATAGTTATTCATTTTCCTGGTCCCTTATTTAGGTTTTCTAGATTCCTGCTATGAGTGAGACCATCCGGTATTTTTCTTTTTCTTTCTGGCTTATTTCGCTGAGCATGATCCCTTCCAGCGCCATCCATGTTGCTGCAAATTGCATGTGTTTATCTTTTTTGAATGCTGAGTAATATCCCATGGTATATATGTACCACATCTTCTTGATCCAGTCATCTATTTTTGGGCATTTGGGTTGTTTCCAAAGCTTAGCTATTGTAAACAGTGCTGCTATAAACATAGGGGTGCAGGTGCTCTTTGGAATTGATGTTTCTGTGTCCTTTGGGTAAATACCTAGGAGTGGAATTGCTGGATCAAAGCCTTAATCTCTTAAGGATGAAACACCTCTGTATGAGTTTCCTATTGCTTCTGCAACAGATTTCCACAAACTCAGTCACTTAAAACAATACAAACTTATTATCGTTTAATTCTGGAGGTTAGAAGTCTACAAGGTTCCTTAGTGTTCCTTTTAGAGACTCTGGGTTAGAAAATGTTTCTTTGCCTGTCGTCATCTCCTCCAGCTTTAAAGCCAGAACAGAGACATCTTCTCTCTGTTCCTGCTTCTGGCATCACACAGCCTTCTGTTACTAACTCTGCTTCTTGCCTCCCTCATAATCCAGGATAATCCTCCCATATTAAGGCCATTAATTTATTTTATTTTATTTTTTACATCATTGTTCATTTTTAAACAATATTTGCTTCCCCCACCCCCTAGGGTGTAGTCCCCATAAAGTTTCCTTCCCCAAGGCACCTGTGCACCATCACCTCAGTCCCCTGTGCCCCTCCCTCCCTCCCTCTCACCCTTCTACCTCCTCCTCCCCTGCAGGATGTCTCTGATTTATAACTGTCTGTTTTTGCTTTGTTGTGTTTTGTACTGTTATTTTTTTTACACTGATGTCTTATCTGGTTTCCCTATGTTCCTGCTGTAAGTGAAACCATCTGATATTTTTCTTTTTCCCTCTGGCTTATTTCACTGAGCATAATTCCTTCTAGCTCCATCCATGTTGCTGCGAATGACATGAGTTTATCCTTTTTGATTGCTGAGTAATATTCCATGGTGTATATGTACCACATCTTCTTGATCCAGTCATCTATTTTTGGGCATTTGGGTTGTTTCCAGCTTTTACTTATCGTAAATAGTGCTGCAGTAAACATAGGGGTACAGGAGTTCTTTTGGATCAATGTTTTTGTGTCCTTTGGGTAGATCCCTAGGAGTGGAATTGTAAGGCCACTAATTTATCACATTTGCAAAATCTTTTTTTGCCATGTAAAGACTAGGTTTTAGAGTGTGGACTTTTTTTGGTGGGTGGGGGTAGAGAGGGTAATTATTCAATTTTTCAAAACCATTGGAGGAATTATCTAGTTTGTAACTAGCTTGACCCTAGTGGGGTGGTGGCGAGGGGCAGGGTGAGGTAATATGAGAAGACCAGCCTGAGCACATCCCGAACCTGGCCTACCGGGGACTCGGCTCTGAGTTACACCCTGAAGTCTTAATTTCTAATTAAGTCTAATTCATCCCCTTAGTTTAAGAGAAGACCATGCTGTAGTGATAAGACATCTTCCTGCGTGTATGAAGGTGATCACAGGTAGCACTGTAGATTGGGGTAATTAGAATGTAAGATCCCAGGAAGATAAGGGAGATATATTATTATTTCAAGGGTAAGCTCACTAGCGTTAACAGCGAGGTTATGTAAGAAAGCGTCCCTGATCTTAGGAAATATATACCAGAGTTTGTGACAAAGGGGCCATGTTATATGCAATGTGTACTCGAGTGGGTCAGAGAAAGATCTATTGTGCATCATGTCTGCACATACAATGAGGGTGAGCAAGCAACAGCAAGCAGGTGAGAAAGCACATGGGGTGAAAGAAGACTGGTGGGTGAGGTGGGTAGAGGGGCACAAGCTGTGTTCTTGTACACTTCTAGTTCTTGCATTTTTTTCTGTAGGTTTCAAATTTTTCCAAATACAAAGTAAAAAAATGAAGAAAATCTGCTGGGTACCAGAAAGCATGCAAGGTATTTTCCCAGGTAGTGGGAAAAACAAAGCCCTCTTCAGAGGAAAAGTTACTTACTGAGAAGAAGGTTCTCCTTCGGGCAGCTGTGACACTGGTCCTCAGCAGGCCCCCTGCAGCGGAAGCACTTAGAGTGACAGGGCTGGCACCCCAGAGACTCATGCCAGTACTCAGAGACGGTACATTCCTTGTGAGGCACGCACTCCCCATGGCTGTTCATCGTCAGGCCTTTCTGACAGGTCTGGCAGGTGTCAGCCTTCGAGCAGGTCTGGCAGGACTCATGGCAATCTGGAGGCAGAAGGGCGGCAGACAGGGTGAGAGGTGGCTGGGGTACCCCTTCAGGGAGTTACTTCCCCTGGGAAGTGTGTTTACATTCCTTTCACCTTCCTCCAGAGATTTCTAGAGCACTGTCCACAGGTATGGGACCATGAGTTGGGGAAGGGGTTCCAGGGTTGAGCATTCATGTTGCAAAATGAGGAAAAAATGGCCACTCATAGTACAGACTGAAGCGCAACAACCCACTTCAGGAATATTAGTGAAATTGTAATTGCCCAAATTACAACAAAAAATAAACAGCTCTCCACACTAGTTCGTGATCTTTTGCCATCATATCTTCTGTGGTCTTTCCACACCTCCCAGAAAACCTTGAGGTTATGTCAAGACATAATTACCTCTAGGCAAAAAGGGTGTCTTTTGTATTCATTTATGAACGCACAGTGCCTGTGAGAGGGTCTGGTATGCAATAGGCTCTCCATATGTATTTGTTAGACTAATAATAAGAGCAACTCATTCCCACTTCAGGGTTTTAACCATTGCCATTCCCTCTGCCTAGAATTCTCTTTTCTCGGATATATGCGCCCTTTATTCCCTGTTTCTTCCTGTCTTCCAGGATGCCTTCTCTGGAATTTCAATTCTGTCCTACCTAACTGCCTGTCCTCCTTCCCTGACTGATTTTTTCCTTTTGACTTATCTTCCCCCAGTAGGATGTAAGCTCCATGAGGGCAGGGTTTCTGTCTGTATTGTCCCCTGCTGTTCCCTGGGCCTGAACGAGCACACAGCACATAGTAGGTTCCTAATGATCACTCATTGGATGAGTGTCGCATAACTCAGGTGTACCCCTTCTGCCATGCAGGCACAGCCGCCCGTCTCCAAGTCCATGTTCTTTCAAGCCAGGGGAAACATAAAACACACAAAAAAAGTTTATCCAGATCATAAAGCTAGAGCAGATTGCTTTCAGGAGTAAAATCTATCTTCCGATCTTACCAAAAATGTTTCTCTAAGTATGTTCTAGAATGCAGCTGGTCCAAGCTTTCTCTTGCAACCTGAGTTTACCTTCAAACTCTCACTATGGTTTAAGGCTCTGGCCTCTGGAATCCAGTAGTGTTTGTTTCATGGAAAATTAGAGGTAAAATACTGGCTGCCTATCGGAATGAATGCTTTGACTATATAGTCAACAATACTGTATAATATACTAAAAGTTGCTAAGAAAGTAAATTTTAAATATTCTTACCAAACAAGTAACTTCGTGGAGTGATGGACGTGTTAGCTAAATTTACTGTGATCATCATTTAGTGATACACAGATGTATCCGTCACCACACATCCCTTAAACTTACTCAGTGTTATGTAAAGGACATCTCAATTAAATGGGGGGGGGAATAAAAGGAAAGTCCCTTCCTCAAAATGCTTTCCTCATTTGATGGAGAATTTCTCTAGCAAAGGGCAATGGTGTTAATTTTTCTGTTTCTTGCTGAAAGTAGGCAAAAATTCATACAAACTTAAAATATAAAGAGGCAGGAATAAAAACAGATCATCTCTCGAAGGTACAGGGATTGAAGTGCTGAGTGAAAGGTGGGATTGGGGACCCGGGGCAGGAGCAGGTGAAGGGAAGGGAGAGGGAAGGAAGGAGCTTCAGGTTGCATGATAAAGGGAAGGACAGACAGAGAAAATCCTCCACAGCACAGCTTTGTTTATGCCGCTATAAACCTGCAGAGGCTTAACGTTTTAAGGAAAATCTTCCATTTGGGGTGAATTTTGAAGGCTCATTATCTCTGTTACAAATCCTCACAAGAGAATCCTTTTCGGTCAGCTGCTGTCCTGAGGAGGCACAGTGTGATTCATTGCCAATAGAAGTTAGGGATCAAAACTTACAAACAATTCATTTAAAAAATAAATGATAAATTAGAGCAGACTCTAAATATGCTTGAGCATCAGGGAAAGGGGTAGGGTGACAGCTCTCGGGTCAGACGAGACCCGCGCAATCCCCAGAACCTGCTTTGTCTCAGCAGAAACCCAAAACCCACGGGGCTCCCTGGGATATTCCACTTGGCCATGTGCCAGGAGGTCTTTACCTTTGCAGTCATCAGTCCACCTTTCATGGTAAGTTCCTGCTGGACACGCTGCCAAACACCGCCCGTGGTAGAGATACGACAGCAACCACATAGCACAGCTGCTGCAGTCCTCTGCTGACGGGCCGCTGCACTCTAGACAGTCTTGGTGGCAGCGGACACAGTGGCCTGCGTCTTTGTAGAACTTCTTGGGACAGGACTGAAGGCACGTGCCTTCATGCAGGAAGGTGTCAGGCATGCACTCTGCGGGGAGGGGAGAGCAGCAAGTTACCCCCCAGGGGACAGGAGAAAAGGATTCTTTTCTTTTGCTAGTCTAACCCCTACCCTTTGGCTCATTTGACCTCAGAGCACATCGGCCCCATCCCTGGCCTGCCTGGGTACTTCCTGCAGCTCTCACAGGCCCTACTTGGGAGAGGAGACTACAAATCTTGACTTGAGATAATGCTGGCTTTTTGTCCTGAGATGATCTGCCCCCAGGAGGTGCAAAAAGTTGCAGCTGGAAGTATTCCAAAAACTGGGAAATGATTAACAGTTTTGAGAAAATTGGGCCTTCCCGGTGGCGCAGCAGTTGAGCGCTGGGTTGTGAAGCTGCCGCAGCCTCTGCAGCGCCGGTTCGATCCCCGGCTGCTCCCCGGCCACCGGAGGAGGGTCCCACATGGCGCGCAGACCTCTCCTGCCACCCGCTGCTCCCCTCAGCAGTGTACTTCGGTCCTTCTGCCTTCTCTGCTCCTCGCTCTGGCTCTGGTGAATTCTCTCACCCTCCTGCGCTTCTGACTGTACCCAGTGCTTGTATAAATAAAATAAGTAAATCTTTAAAAAAAAAAAAAAAACAAAAACAGTTTTGAAAATTGTATTGAGTACCTGCTGCTCCGGTTAATACAGAAATAAGTTTAGGAATTCTTGGATTAATTAATTTGTCACTCACTGACGGGTTAGTATGAATAAACCTACCTTGTGGGTTTATTTTGAGAGGAATCCTAGCAAAAATTTTAGGTCATACCAAGAGAATTTTTTGGAATAGACACATACTTAAAAGTATTATTCTGGAGAGAAAATGGGACAGTCTCTTTTGGGAGAAAATTCCAGAGAAAATAATCCCTAGCCAGAGTACATTTGTCAGAGTCTCTTATTACAGTTATCTCAATTTTTCTTTTTTGTCTTTTCTAACAGTTGCAATTCTCCAGCTACCGTTGAGCTCATTGCTTCATATCAGACTCTCATAAGATTTTGTACTCAAAAAGATAGGAACTGTGGTCGCTCTGTCTCTTTCTCTCTCTCTCAATAAGAAAAGTCTATACATCTATTTATTAAGGGTGTCAGCCACCATCACATGTGCTTGACAGATTTAAAGTAGAGTGGTGGAAAAAGCTGTGTAATAGGGGGAAAAAAAAAAAAGAGTAGCTTCAGGTATGCCCCGATTGGTGATGGTGAGATTGGGGAACATGTTCGATGGAGTAATAAACCCTGGACACTTGGTGCCAGTTGTTACAGGGTTATTGTTTGGCTTTCGGACTGGTTACTAGAGAAATGTTCTGATACACTGCAAATCTTGCAGGGAGAGAGTAGGTTGCCCTCCTGGACTGGTTATCTTTTAAACATGGTCTTGCCTTTTTGATAGCATCACCTCGGAATCTGAATACTTCCTTGTTTTGGGGGGTTCTTGTCTATATCTCTAGAGCCTGAGGTAGAGCTTGGCATACCTGTGCTCTATGTTCTAAAGTACGTGTGTGGAAGAAATCATGTAAAAAGGGCCCTGGTCTGCCTTAACTTACAGAATTCATAATGGAAAGGACTTTCTTGCCTTTACTTTCCTCAGTGATGTGCACAGAGGTAGATGAAACTTAAGTGAACTAGGGAGACTGCTCCCCTAGTTCTGGATACCCCACCTTTAGAGAGTTGGTCACACGCAGGGGTGGCTCAGTGGCGCCCCCTGTCTCCTGAGATGCTCCCAGGTACCTTTGCATATTTTCTCATGGATGCAATCCTCACACATCTCCGGACATGGCTTGCACACCCCCTCCATGGCCACATGCCTCTTGGAGCACGTTTTCTGGCACATTCCCTGCTCCAGGACAAGGCCTTCTGCACATGAGTGGCAGTTGGTGGCATTTCCTTCACATGTCTTGCAAGAAGAGCTGCAGTGTTCACATGTGTCATTTTCTGCATAGAAGCCCCTGTGGGGAGGAGAGAAAGCAAGTGAAGAAACTTTCCCGCTAAGGAAAGGATTTAATCTTGGTGGCAAAGGAATTAGGACTAAAACCAGCTGCTGCTATAGTTAACAAAAATGAGTCCATCAGAGTTCCTGAGGAAGTCAAAAAACATCTGGAGAAATAAGATGAAAGGAATAGTAAATTGGTTTGTTTGAAAATATATATTAATTTGTTTATAGGTCAGTCATCTTCTGATTTCCCTATTTTACCTCTCAATTTTTTCTCTTTTTCTCTTTTTTGTTAGTGCCTTATTTTAGAAAAGAAAATGCTTTTTATTCAATTGAACATATTTTTAATCAATAATTTAAAAATCAATACATTAAATGTTTTTAAAAGGTTTAATACCCTATAAAATGAGAACCATTTTTTTGGCTTTTGGGTTCTCTCAGCTAACCTCTGATCACGTCTTTCATATACACACCTATAAATATTTGCACACAGCATTGAACATATTTTGAGCACCTCTTATGGATGTATGTGATTGACTTTCTTCCAGGTAGACTCTGTGTGTGTGTGTGTGTGTGTGTGTGTGTGTGTGTGTGAAGGTGTAGATGTAGTACCTTTGAATGATTATCACAATATACAAATCATTCACTGATGTGTAAACACTATTAATAGCAAAAAACCCAAACCCTCTCAAATGTGTGGGAGATGAAGGAATTTGTGACTTTTTTTTTTTTAAAAGGAATAACTGGAACTTGTAGAAGGAGTAAAATCATAAACCAGTCTAGAAAATGGCTTTCGGTGTCATAGGAACCTATTCTAATTGTTTTATAGTTATCCTTCTATTAGTTATTGCCATAACAGTGCTATGAAAGAAAATATCCCCCAAATCATGGCTACCCACGTGTTTGTGGCTTGGCAGATCTAGGCTAAGCTTGTGCTCTAGGGGGAAGGAACTGGCAGCACATACAGGAGAATGACGTAGCCTGCGCTGAGGGGGAAGGAGCCGGACTCCAAACTGCACACTAGGTCCAGGTTGTCACAGACCCTTAACCTTCCTGGTAAGGGGGCTGCTGGGCCATGTGCTTCTCATTGGCATGGCAGAGGCTCCAGAGTGCACATTCAAGCAGGCAAACACGTTTTAAGTTTCTGCCTCTCTTTTCACATCCCACTGGCTGAAATAAATCAGATAACCCCACCCAAAGTCAAGGGTCAAGGAAGTCCATTCTTCCTCATATGTGAGTTGCTGCAGAGTTATAGGCAAGAGGGCATGATACAGGGATCCCAGCATATAATCTGATCTCTATAGCATCTCTGCTGGATATTTTAATGAACTCATTTATATCCATTTAATCATTCTTTCAGTCATTAATTTCTTGTATTCAGTAAGCAAATATATGTTGACTATGTCAGGAAGAAAAAGGACAGGGGTATGTAAAAGTCACATTTCTAATGTGATTTTAAGAGGGAAAAATTGGAATTAAAAAGCAGCTTGGGTAGAAGGAGAACTAAATAGTATACAAACTTAAGACCAAATTTTTTCACACATGAGTGTCCTTAGCGTTTTTGAATCCTCTAAGAATAAAGAACACTTAGAGAATACTCTAAGAATAAGAATAAAGATGTTACTACTTTGTCCAACCAAGTGAGTCTCTAAAAGATTCATTTGATGAGGCAGTGGAGAGAAAGGTATTATATGCTCACCAAAAGTTTAGTTTGATTTGAGAAATTTGGAATTTAGGAAACTAAGTGCATTCTCAAATATATTACATCTTCAGGATGAGAATCTGACGAACCCACCATTCCTATGGGGTAATAAGGCACTTGACTTTGCTGAGTGAGATGATCTTTCTCCCTAGCCAACCTTTTCTAAACTCTGGGAATTTTCTCACTGCTAGAAATGTCTGTGTTTTTCATCTGTAGCCCCTTTGACCACTCCTGATAGCTTCTGCTCAGTAAATAACAGAGTGGGACTCACCCCATCATAGAATTAGGGTGGCATCTGGGCATACCAGCTGGACCATCTCAGTGCTTAGAGGGTGGGGGCTATCTGTCAAGAGATATTGCAGTGGTGCCCAAGGTCTCTCGAGAAGCATTTCTGAACACTGAAAATAAGCAATTCTAGTTTATTTATAGTTTATATTTTTTATGAATATAGTTTATATATTTTTTATGAACCCAAGAAGATACAGCAAGAAGAAATCCTTTTCAGAGTCTTCTCATAAGGGAGTTAGTAGATGTTGATGAGATGCTTAAATGAGAGGAGTAAATTCAAGCACAAAGAAGAAAAAATTATTTATGACTAGTGCTAACTCAAAAACAGGCAAATCTCGGAATCTTGTCAGGAAGAAGCCAAAGGCAACACGAGATTTTTTCAGAAAGTCACTTTGGTAAAAGCAGCCTATTCACACAGATCTCCCTAGTAATTTGTCCTACTGTCTTCTCCCTACATTTGCATTTTCTATGTTAATGCTTTAATTTTCACTGCTAATTTTATTTAAGAAGATAAACATACTTTTGGAGACAGAATGACCATCTGGACTAATGAAGTCCAGAGTACTTTATGCTGAAGTCTTTCAACCCAGGGAAATGTAAAGCAGAAGATGAACGAACGGTTCTGAAACTCAACCTACATTTTAGACAACCAAGCCAGTGCAGCCACTTACAGGAAGACTGTATTTAGTTGCTTCAAATCCATTCATATTTGATGGATTTGAACATGTTATAACTTTTGTGTTGCCTTTTAAACAATAACTATAATGATATTGTAACAGGGTGGTCCCCAGGAAAGGGGGAGGTTCCCTGCCCCTCCCAAGGGAGGGTGGAGCTGAGCAGGAAGAGGAGAAGCTGCAGAAGAGACTGAGGAAGGAAGCAGGATGGAGCCAGGAGACCTGGAGGAGGCACATGGAGCCTAGAGACACGTGAAGAAACTGAGCTTGTCTTTTGGTCGTGGACTGGGTGACACAGATGTGGGTGAGACCCATGGGGAGGTGACAATGGCAGCTTTTATCTTGATGTTGATTTTGCTCTTTTCCTTCCGGGCTTGTCTGCTTGTTTCTGACCCTTTTCTGTGGGTCCCCAATGGAAGATGCTTTAGACTTGTGGCAGGCTTTGGGGCCTTGCTCTGCGCCATTCCCATATGGATGGACTTTTACCCACGAGGGGACGGGTAACTTTGGGTGCTTCATTTAGAAACTAGACTCTTTGCCTTTCCTGTATTGTTTCCTAGTTGTATTAAAGTTCCTTCCCATTAAAGTCTCCTATGTTTTGTGTTGATGCGGCGGATGGCAGAACCCATTTAGAATAGGCAGGTTTGCGGGGTTTGGGCTGCCCCTCTCCCTGTCCTATAACAGATTATATTTTTTATGACTCCAACTTTTTCTTTTTCCATGGCATCTACCTGACATGAAAAGCACTGACCACTAAAGCTGACTTATAAATAATATTGGCTACCTGGATGCTATTTCATTTTCTATTGTGTTTCTGTTATAATTCTTACTGCTGTTTTTAGATGGGTTGCTCCCAAAAGGGTGATTTCTCTGTGAGAGCAACAAAGCTGTCAAGCCCAGACTTTAGGATGTTTGTGTTTTCTTTTTGAACACATAAAGATGGGGCGTCCATAGTAACCATTCCACCCTGCTTCAAAGCAGAAGGGCACATGCTTGTATGGTATTCTCAGGTCATGTTCTTAATTTTCTAATTGCTCAAAAAGTACATAGCTACTCTTATGTCTGTACCTTGTCCCATTGTTTCCTAAGAGTGACTCAGCCCAGATTTGGAGGAGAGAAGTGTTGATTGGTCAACTAATCTGAGGAAGGAAAAGTGCATCTCTTTCTCCCTGGCTTTAGTGTGTTGTCAGTTCCTGGAATACTTGAAAAAGCCAAGAGAGAAATGGGAAAAGACAGCATTCAGTAAAGAAGTAAGGTGATATAATCACAATCAGTTCAATTCCTTCATGGCAAAGGTTAACAAGGAAGTGATAACTGCCTTTGCCAAGTCGACCTCTGCCCTTCACTGTTGTCCTGTAATGCCTTTGCTAAGGCCAGAGCGTGGTTGTTGGGGGAGAAGTTCAACTGAGTTCTCTTACTCTGTCTTGCCTCAGACTGCCTTCTTGGGTTATCTTATCTTGACCCTTTCCTCCCCTTGCTTGCATCCATGCCTTAAAAAATCCTTCTGGAGCTATTTACCAGTAAGCTTCTTCTCAAACACCTCACTGGGGAGGAATTTTGAAAATATTATGGTGAGTAAAGGAAACAAGTCACAAAAGATCCATTTTGTATGACTTCCTTTATATGAAAAGTCTAAGATCAAGGAAATCTGTAAAGACCTAGACCTAAATAAATCAGTGGTTGCTTAAGACTGGGGGCAATCAGGAATAACTATTGAAAGAGTAGAGGCTTTCTTTCTGGAGTGATGGAAAAAATTTTCAAATCAATTGTGATGTACAAGTCTGTGAATATAGTAAAAACCTTTGAATGGTACATTTTATGTGCAGGAATTGTGTGGTATCTAAGTTTTATCTCAATAAAATTATTATTTAAGACTCCACTTAGATGAGAAATTGATATTGAGCAATGGTTAAGCACATGGACAGCAGTGATAATTTGTGTTGAACCCTGGACTCCCATGTGTTAGCTGTGTGACACTGAGCTTGCTGCTGCTTTCCCCGTTTTACAAAAGAGATGGGGGAAGAAAAGTATCTGGATAAGAGGGTTCTTTTGAAGGTTAATGGGATTGTTATAGTGGAAACTCTTAGCACAGTGTCTCAGCATCACGAGCACCCAGAGAGTGGCTGCTTTTAAATGGTTTGTTTTCTCTCAGAATCACTTAATCTTCTGTGTTAAGATCCTATTGGAATTTAGCCTCTTTTGACACTGATCGATGTAAATCTTCCCTGCTGGACTGTAAGCTTGTTGCATGTTCAGACTTCTTCAACTGATCTTAGTTTCCAACATGACTTCTTAGACCTAGTAGGTGCTAAGTATGTGTCTGTAGAATTGAATGAATAAGCTTGGCTTTTATACTGGACTGGAAGCTGCTTAAGTGTATGTGCCTTATGTTTGTACCCTTCAGGATCTAGCTTAGTGACAGATACAAATAGTATATTAAACAGCAAGATGGTTTTTTAGATTCAAGATTCCAGGATCTCTCCTTCCTGCAGATATGACAAAACTACACACACACACAGACACTCTCCCTCCCTCCCTCCCTCCCTCCCTCTCTCTCTCTCTCTCTCTCTCTCTCTCTCTCTCTCTCTCTCTCTCCTGGAAAAGACTAGGCAACTGAAGGACCTGCATTTTCACAAGGAATAGTGTCAGAAAATGTTGGAGAGGTTAGGGAAAATGATAACATAACTTCACCTGGAAGGCTACCCGGGCACTGCAGCCTAAGACTGGAGGGACAGCCATATGGAATCTTTTTTGGAGACTGAAAGGCTCACTCCCTACCAGGGGTCCTAGTACCAGCAATAGCACTAGAGAGGAAGCACACAAATCCGGGGTAGAAAACAGAGGGGCTCTTCTTTGGAGAACAACAGGATTCTAAGTAGCAGAGACTTGTAGCTGAGCACCGGAGGAGCAGATAAGTTCTGGTCAGGGCCCATACCACACTGGTAGAAATCAACCAGGGAGCCAGGAGCAGACAGCAGAGCACCCAAGCCCCTCTGCCATCTGTGGCACCTAAGGTCATTTAGCAGTCCTATGACTACAGACAGCATTTGTCCAAGATGCATACAGCTTGAGAGCAGCTGGAGTTTGTGTCTTTGTGGAAGGCCCTGTTAACGGAACTTGGGGGAAGTAGAATGTGGTATACCTGGGGCTCCCTCTGGAGGATTCAAGGAGAGGGTCCACTCTGTAAATGACTGCTGTGTTGGGCAAAACACCTGTCCCGCAATTGTCTGTGGCCTTTGGTGGGGTTATATTCTCCTATAGTGCTTGCTATCTCTAGTCTGAGTTTAAAGCCCCGGATCCTGGCAGCTGGAGCTTGCACCTCCACCGAACATACTGTGGATGTTGCCAGGAACAGGCCCTAGTTATAGTTATTCCTATTCACGTCTCCCTTCTAGGGACACAACCCCAAGGGGGTTGGAGAGAGGTCTGCAAGAGAGCTAATTTCAATGGACAATGCCCACAGACCCTGAGAATCACCCATCTCTCATCTGCCTG
>NW_023602242.1:0-13875 GCF_014898055.3 Talpa occidentalis | reverse complement strand
ATACGCAAATCATACTTCCAGGTCTCATTCTTCAGTAGCTATAAATATCATCATATTATTATCATCATAATATTCAAATTATGATAATAGGCGGGCACATAAATCTTAATCCTTCTTCTCGCTGTGCCAGAGAATTTCTACCTGTTTCCTGGGGGTTGTCTCTTGTGCGTTTAGTCTGACATGACTGTCCCTCTCTTTGCCAAATTCTTTTCCTCTTTGATACCAGAACTTGGATTTTGTAGTGTTATTGCTAGGCAATGTTCATGGACAGAAATGAATCGTCATTGGCCTAAAGAAATTGGGCTAGTGCCAGAGGACTTTGCTGGTAATTGGAGTTGGTGGAGACAAATGATTTAGTTGACAGCATCTAAATTGAATTGACCATCTATCAGTTGTTCACAATCTCGCATTGGCACCCCAATGGTCATTTGACAACCAAGGGATAACCCTTGATTACCTTAGTCCCTTATTTCCCAGCCAAATCTGCATCTAATCCCTCTTTCATCTAACAGCTCAGACATTTCAATGTGCTTCGGCCAATCCCCAAACACAGAAGGCCACTCACCTGCTCTTGAAGTAGTTGGAGGTCCTGGGGTTGAAAACCTGCTCTCCACAGACCTCAGCAAGTGAGTGTCAGGAATTGGTTTCCTGACAGAATTTCCATGAGAGTAAGTTGTGGTGGTAATTACAACAATCAGCTGTTACTGATTACCCTCTTTTCCTTGTTTTACTTCTCCTTCTCCATGCTCACCTGTATCTCCTGTACCTCCTATCAACTCACTCTCCAAAGCCACCAAGAACACCTCCTTTTTGTCACTATAAAGAGTGTCTTTTCTCTTATTATACTCAAAACTATAATTGGTGGCACCATCAAGGTCATGTTTCTCATGGTGAAAATAAGCACAAGTGACACTATTGTCAAGAAGCTTATAATACTGCCTTCAAAGCAAATGACAGGGCCTCCCTGGTGGCGCAGGGGTTAAGATGCAACCTATGAAGCTCTCCGCAGCCACTGCAGCACGAGTTCCATTCCTGGCCAGGGAGTTACCCACATGGTGCAGCAGACCTCTCCTGGCTTGCCCGCTGCTCCCCTCAGCAGTGTATTTCAGTCAGTCTGCCTGTTCTGTTCCCCACTCTGTCTGTGCTGAATCCTCTCACCCCCCACACCTCTGGCCTGTACCCCAGCTCTTGTATGCATAAATAAATAAATCTTTAAAAAAAAAGTAAATGATAAATGTTAGGCTGAGAGGAACTATCACTGGCAATTTCCTTTATCAAAGAATACTACTGGCTATTTGTACCATCGCTGGCATGATGCGTGGAAGGACAGCTTTAGTCACCTGTGCAAGCCAGGATATACTTCTCTTTCAGTGTAGACCAAATCAGTGAGCAGGGAATGCCTTTGCCCTTAACACTTGGAAGTTCACAGACCACACAATCATATAGCTAACTTAGCCTGTCCCCCTTCACCTGGTCTTAGAACCTGGCTAATTTCCCTTGATTAGTTTGTCTAATGTGTAGACTGTAGCATCTCTGTCTTACCTATTAGTTACAATCCAGCTAAGAAAGGAAACTCATTATTCAACCACCCATTAGTTTTAAATAGGAAATATTTGTCTGAAGTGAATAATAACTAAAAGAAGGAGAAAATGATTACTTAGCTTTCTCCACTTGGATTCCTTGAGGTATATGAAGTTATTTATAATGTTATTTTTTTTAAAGATTTATTTATGCATACAAGAGCTGGGGTACAGGCCAGAGGTGTGGGGGTGAGAGGATTCACCACAGACAGAGTGGGGGGGCAGAAGAGGCAGATTGACTGAAGTACACTGCTGAGGGGAGCAGCGGGTGAGCCCTTAACAAGGGTTTTATCATATGGTTTCTTGATTTTTGTTTTTGCCTTTTTTCTTTTTTAAGTTAATTCAGTGGTTCTTTCCACAATCTCTTCATGGATAGGCTTAGAAAATTGTCATTTTTAAGTAAATGATGCACCATTTCAGTTGATATAGGAGGTCACAGGACAAGAACTGGAGGGAGGGAGACTCACCGGCACACAATATATTATAGGAATTGCCGGTTAGTTACTCATGAGATTAAACTGTGGAGGACGGGAAGCCGAATCGGGGCAGAGTGTAGGCGTGGCAGAAATGGATCTTGGATATAAAGGAAGCACAGGCACTACAAGTAGCAGCACCGATTTCACGATGTATCTGTACACTGCAGTAGCTGCGAGGGGGGCAGCCCAGATCTGCTGGGGAAACAGGGAATGGGAACCCCAGATGCCCTTCTGAGGCAGCATCACATCCACACTGCAGTCCCATTTCCCAGGGCTGCCCCCTGCCATTGGCTGAGCATAACGGGGTACCAGCCAAACACAGACTCCTCTAGGTGACCTGGCCCCAGGACTCCCGTTAGCATGCTGGACCATAGAGGGCAGGCTGAGCCTCCTGCTACTGATCCTCCTTCACAGGGGTTAGATTCTATTTCAGGGCAAGGTTCTGCCTGCCCGCCCTGGTCTTTATCTTCAGGCTTGGTGAGCATTCTCCAATTCCCTCACCTGTGTGTGCAATCCTCCCTTGGCACCTGCTTCTTAGAAGCCCTGAACCGATACCTACCACTATATATATATTTTAAGATTTATTTATTTATGCATACAAGAACTGAGGTGTAGCCAGAGGTGTGGGGATGAGAGGATCCACCAGAGAAAGACAGGGGAGCAGAACAGGCAGACTGACTGAAATACACTGCAGAGGGGAGCAGGGAGCGAGACAGGAGAGGTCTGCCGTGCCATGTGGGTTGCTCCCTGGCCAACCAGGGATTGAACTCACGCTGCAGAGGCTACGGATTGCTTCACAGGGCTGCGCTCAACCACCTGCGCCACCAGGGGAGGCCTCCTGCTGATCTTTAATCCACGTGAAAATGATTACTTCATAAGCAAGTCTTTAAACGGGGATTAATCATCAATTGACTAGGATCCAGGTTATTACTTTCTAATTTGTAACATCAATCTATACTCTACATAAGAAAGTATATTATAATATTTGTAAATTCCATTCAAAGCGTTAGTTCTTCTATTTGAGAAACAATATGCATGTGTACCTCACTGGATGTTTTGTAATAAGATGAGCACTGCAGGATTAAAATGAAGCATTTAAAATAAGTTCAGTATGGCCCAGTTTCTTCACTTGTAGTTCTCCACCTTGTCAGCAGGGTGCAGCAGAGGGCTGGCTTTAGAGCTAAATTAGCATGTGAAAGGGCATTAAAATCCTTCTCCCTCCCTTTCACCTACTTGTTCTCTCTATGCACCCCCATTTTTCCTCCCCCTTCTTTCTTTCTCTCCTCCTTTTCCTTCTTTCCTTTCTCCCTTCTCATTTCTGTCTGACAAGACGAGCATGATTCTCAGCTACAATTTATAAATGGAGGAGCTGGTTCAGGAATGAAATTGTCGATATTCCGTTTCAAATAATGCCAATGATACCCACTTTCTAATTTTTATAAATAATAAGATGAGACCAGAGCAGCAATAATGGGAACAAATGAACGTGTAGTTTGATTAACAAAAATAATAGCAAAAACTGGATTTGATTTAAAAAATACAAATTATTAAGACTGTATTCCACTCCCATAGCATATGTAAATGACCTCCTTTTAGCTGCTACATTTGGAAATGTGGAAGCTGGAAAAGGCATTTCAATCATAGCTCTCATCAGTTATTCACTGTATCCAGGCCTCTGGATTGTGTTTCTCTATTTAATGTAATAGTAAGCAATAATTTCACAGCTGTGCTTTATAGAGTGAACTATATAAGCATCTATATTGAGATTTCATGCACACATAACATGAAAGGAAGAGAAAAGCATCAAGAATAGTGTTTGGCCAATTGTAAAATCATACAAAAGAACTAATGAATCCTCTCAGGATGGTTTTGCAGAGTGACCAGCTGGAAGATTTGATTTGTATTCCATGGTGAGATCGTCGTGCAAAAAATTGATTATTTCAAGGTGTAACACACTCCATTGAGACATTAATATCTTTAACTCTACACTTTTGATCACTGTGACGAACTAAAAGAAGCTCTTATGACAAAATTTGTCTTATTTACTAATTTTTGCTCATTTACCCAAAGCCTCTCACACAGCCCTACTCACATGTGAAATCTGATCTTTTTTTTCCTATGGTATTTGAAATTGAGAACTTATTGTTGAGTGGCAAGTGTTTTGAACTTACAACTTCATTCACAAAAGTGTCATTCTTCACATGCTCTAAAACATCCTGGAATAGAATTTTCTTAACAATAGTTTTGTTATATGACACTGTAGTTTATCCACATTTAGTTAACAAGTATTGATTGAACTGTTATCACTTAACAACAGTTCTTGCTTAACCAAGGCAGGCTCAGTTTTGTGTTCATCTGAGGCTGAAATGGGGCAGGAGGGAAGACAGAATTCAGCTGATAATTTCATCGATCTTTATAATAATTATGATTGTGTTCAGGGATATGTAGGGAGGGAACTGTTCCTATACTGTTCTTATGACAATATTTAAAGATATTCAACCTGGTGTGGGGGTAAGGCGATAGCATAGGGAAGTTTCCTTCTCTGACAAGTGGGAAAATTCATTAGTCTCAGCACTTCAGAGTGAGGTATGATTATTGTCTTTAATTTGTAATTAAATGGGAGAAACTATAATTAAACATGAAACAAAACCTTAAATAATATAGCACATTAATTTGCTTTACAGAGCAATCATCGTGATAAGTAGTAATACTAGATTGTGTGATTTCATGTGAATGTTAATGTCTTCCATTCTATGAAAAAAGGTTTATCTTTGTATGAAAGCCTATAAAAGTCTGGCTATTACTGCTACAGAGAGACTTCATATCTTAAATATTTTGTCTGTTTATTTATAGGTTAGGATTTTGTTTTTTGAAGTCTTACTGGAACATGTGGATTATAAATTCATATAGGAAAACCATATTTGAGATAAAATAACATATTTAAACAAAATTATTCATCATGTATCCCTTTTACCCTCTAATAGTTCTCTCTCTCTCTCTTTTTTTTTCAGTGTTTTAAAACCTCTGATGTAAGTTTTAGAATTTGTGGTACTATTTTTCATTGGAAGATATATTAGAAACCTTTCAGTCACAAGTAAAGTGAATTAATATACTAACTTGAATTGAAGGTTAGTGAGTACTGATGGAGAAAAGATAGTTAAAAAATTGCATAGTAATAGGTGAGGTAAATATCTTTGTTACTTGGAAACAAAGAGATGCAATTAAATAAAATTACCAGAAGTTAACAAATTAGGGTGTTGTAAACATAAAATAAATACAAAATCACATGAGATAGTTTAATAGATGATGGGAGTATAGATCATTATGGTAAAGGAGTCTGCCTGAAATGATGAATTGTAAAAATCAACCAGACCATCATCACAAAAACAAAGGCTGGAAGCAAAACACCAGATGAATATGAAATTAAAATGTCAATTCATTTACACCAAAGTAGAATGTCAAAAGAGACCTTTTTTGGGGTAATCATTTCTAAATACTTTGAGAAGTCAGGAAATAGAATAAGAACAATGGGGCAGTGCAGAAATGAGTGAAAACAAATGATTAATACTAGAAAAGAGTGAAGTTTGAATACAAGATAATCAAAAGCCTATGAAGAACACAAATGCTGAGGGTGAAAGATAATCTGCCTTTTTTAATGAGAAAATCAACGTGACAAAAATGCAAAGACAAATGTCATCTAAAACCAGGCCCCCCAAAAAAAACAAACAGGCGAAAATGAACAGATAAATGTAAACCATGAACTAATAACATGGATTTATTGCAAATAAAATATCTTTATATAAATATAAATGTCTTTTATATATATATAAATATAAATATCTTTTAGAATCATAAGAACAAATTTCTTACTATTAATTAAATATTAAAAAGAATATTAGCATCACTGATGGCTCAGTGAAGAGTTTTTTCAGATCACCGCTCTTTCTAACAAATTGGGGTCTGCGTGTGTGATAGAACATATTTTGCCAGTGAAATCTGCCCACCCCAGCAATCTCCCACTCACATCCACGGTGGAGTAGGGGCGCTGCATGGGCTGTATTAGCAGACATAAGTTGACAGCTGTCACTTTTGTCCCTCTCATTACCAGATAGACCACAAAACAATTAGAAAAAAAAATCCCTGTGCCAAGCTTCAAAACCTCAAATTCTGGAATTTATGTTTCAGATAAGGGAGAAGAGATATTCCTTTACTTCTTTATACTTAGTGTTCTTTATGAAGGATTGTAATTAGGTCTGAGGGTCCTTCTGAAAGTTGTTTGTTTAACAGAGATATTCTGACTCAATTATATGAAAATAAAAGGAACAAAAGAAAGTCATTATGCAAATGTCAGCAAATTAAGGAGACAAAATTTCTGGAGTTTTCAAACCAATTTATAATTAATATAATAAGGCTTTTCTTGCCTTTTTCTTGGTAATACAAATGCTTCAAAAGATTTGTTAAAAGTTATGTAATTTTTTTTATAAAAAAGAATGAAATAATCTCTGATATTAGAAATTTTAGAAATGTAGATTGAAAATGGAAGACAGAAATGTATTCAATTTGGGACTCTTGTATCTATATCAAACACACATATATGCATATAATTACAAGGATAAAATATTGTGTTTTATGTATATATAGTATGTAATATTATGCCTTATGGTCTAGTATAATCTCATTTTAACTTGATATCTGCAAACCCTTATTTATTTATTTATTTATTTATTTGAGCATAGAAGAACTGGGGTGTAGGCCATAGGTGTGGGGGGTGAGAGGATTCACCAGAGACAGAGCGGGGAGCAGAACAGGCAGATCTACTGAAATCCACTGCTGAGGGGAGCAGCGGGCGAGACAGGAGAGGTCTGCGCGCCATGTGGGTTGCTCCCTGGCCGGGGATCGAACACAGGCTTCAGCAGTAGTAGTGCCGAGACTTAACCCCTAGGCCACCAGGGAGGTCCCAAAGACCTTATAATGTCTCATTCACAGGTACTGAGGTTGGGACTTCAATATATCTTTTTTCAGGGAACACAATTCAACTCATAACACATTTGGTTAGAAAATACATGTCTGTTGCGTATATATGTACATGTTCCAGAGAAGTTCTTGTAAACCACATGTTCAAGATATTACAAAAAGGCACAGGTGCCAACAGGAGAAGACCTCAGACTTCAAGACCCCTAGCCAAGCTCTTGTCTATGACTAAAAGTGAATAACACCCCTCTGTGCCTTGGTACAGAATTTACTTCTCAGATATTGTAAAATCTATTCAATACTTATGAAGTTCTTTACTAGGTTAAAGGCCATCTCAATCCATCCAATTCTTTGGGCAAAGTTCCTACAATTCTTCCTTCGTAGTAGGAGAGAGAGAAATACCGGTGTTGGCTATAGCTTCTGGTTTTGCCTCTGTCAAAAGAAATACAATATAGAAAGTGGGAACAAATGGTTATTTCACCTTTATGATTGAAAACCCTAGAATGAGGCTTGAAGTTTTCTTGACACTTTCTGGATTTTCTTTTCCCTTCTGTCAATTTGAAGTTAATCACAGTTGGCAGAACCAGCGTCCTCCTGCAGGTGAATTGTTTGTGTTGTTTCCTTACACCAGTGATTTCACATTTCCTTCGAGGTCAGGGACACACCTGCCTTCATCACTCACTTCCTTTATGGGGGAAACCTACAGCTACCAGGTGTTTGCACCAGCAGTGTGAGCGGGCTGCTCACAGAGGCTGGCTTACCTAGCAAAAAGAAATGCTGGATGGACAAAGAAGGATAAAGAACAATTTACTGCAGTCTTAGCAATTGCAGCAAGTATCACTTTTAGTAAAAGCCATTCTTGAATTCTCCTCCTCCTCAAAGATACTCAGAAAGTCTGAGCCCACGGTAGACACATTGCATCTGTCAGTTGACCTAATTTAACTACCAGACAGAGCCCAGATACATGTATTATATAGCCATTAGCATCAGGCAAAGATTAGTAGAGAACTCTTTATCATGAATGAAAAATAGTTGCTAAACATTCTTGACTCTTGTTGTGTTTCCTAAAACTGAAGAAGGATCTTTTAGATCCATTGATAAATGCACAGAATTGTTTGGGACCTGCCACTAGTATTTAGTAACTTAGCAAACAGTGGTGTTGGGTATACTTGATAATCCTAATCAAGTTGGAGAGTGTAGCAGGAAACTAGAAAATAGGGTCGAGGATAAAGCTTCTTTTTCGCTGACCTTGGTTAAGTCAGTGTAAGTAATGAAAGCTTTAGGAGATTATTCATATGGTCTTCCCTGCTTGACTCATTGGCAATGCTGGCCAGAAGGGAACTCTTTGAATTAGGAATTCCAGACTGAGAGGGTCACAGATTCACTGTCCTGGCATCCTGAGTAGCAGAGCAGAGTAGTCTGGCATCCTGGTGTTGTTACTCCTGCTATTGGCAGCTCATTTCTCCCAAGGACAAGGGCTGGGCCCCATGTCAGATTTGGGGGGGGCAAGGGCATGTTTGAGAGGGGGCTCAAAGCTTGTGAGGGCTGCGCTCCCCAGTGCCACAGAAGGGGCGTGTGCCTTACATCTGTTCAGTGCCCTCCTTTATGCTCGTGATGACTCAAATTCAGAAGCTGCTTTGTCACATGTCGTTTGTAAAATGTCACCCAGGATGAGTGTCCCACCTCCCTCCTGTGTCACTCACTGCTTGTTGATTTTTCTCTTTTCAGACAGATTGTAAGCCTTTTTGGGGAGGGAGGGAGGCATCTAAATGCCCTAACTCCTTACATTTTCTAAATGCTCATGACATCTTGTCCTGGTGTGAGATACAAGGTAATTTCCTAGTAAATTCAGATTCATTAATAGGATGCAGTTACCCAAATCAACCCCCTGTGAACCTTTCTTTGTCTGAAACCTCAGCGGAAGTTATTTCTGAAACTACTGGGAGTCTAGGTATTTTCTATGGATGAGTATGCCTGAAAGAAGGTGAAGCCTTTAGAAAACGTGACAACAGATATTGGGGAGTGCTTGAGTTCCCTTCCTAATGTTTGTTATAGTGTTTCTCCTTTCTCTCTTGTCCTCAGTCACCTGTAATATCTATAGGAGCAGGAATAGGTGTCCAACTAGAGATATATATAACTATTTGCTTTATGTGTTTAATAAATTGCACTAAAGTATGGTTTATATTTATTTATTTGAATTTTAGTTTTATTTATTTATGCATACAAGAGTTGGGGTACAGGCTAGAGGTATGGGGGAAGTGAGAGGATTCACCAGAGACAGAGTGGGGAGCAGAACAGGCAGATCTACTGAAATACACTGCTGAGGGGAGCAGTGGGTGAGACAGCAAAGGCCTGCCACACGATGTGAGTAGCTCCCTGGCCAGCTGGGGAATTGAACTTGTGCTGCAGTGGCTGGCGATAACTTGATAGTGCTGTCTTTTAACCCCTTGTGCTACCAAGGAGGCCCTTGGTTTATATTTAGATTGTTTTTTTATCCTCATAGGGTGAAAGATAAACCTTTATAGTATGAAACTTATTTGATGGAAAGGCTTTTTAAAAAATATTTATTTATTTATGCACACAAGAGCTGGGGTACAGGCCAGAGGTGTGGGGGGTAAGAGGATTCACCAGAGGCAGAGTGGGAAACAGAACAAGGCAGATTGACCAAAGTACACTGCTGAGGGGAGCAGCGGGGCGAGTCAGGAGAGGTCTGCTGTGCCATGTGGGTTGCTTCCTGGCTGGCTGGGAATTGAACTCGTGCTGCAGTGGCTGCTGATAGCTTCATAGGTTGTGTCTTAACCCTTGCCACACCAGGGAGGCCCACAAAGGCTTTTTTTAAAATGACTTAAAGTTAGCAACATATTGCAAATGTTTATTTAGTTACTATTATGCATGCCTGGGTCTGTGTGGATAGTGTATTAAGTCAGCTTCTCTGGAAACAGGAGCTGAGACAGGTCTAAAAATGCCAGAGTTTGATTGGGGAGTAATACCTAGAAAATATAATGGAGTTGGAAGCTGAATTGGGAAGGTAAGGCCTTCAAAAAACATGCAAATGCATTATCTGTGAGAGAATATTGGGGAGGAGTCAGAATTGTGTAGCAAGAGCCTCAGATGCTGAGGTAGATCTGACATTCTCAGCCTACACAGTACAAAATTCTGAAGCACAGATTTCCCACTGGAAAGATCCAGGCCTGAACTGGAATGACCAGGCCCTGGGATCATCCCTGTGCTTTGTCTTTGGCTGGTGGCTTTTGGAAAGAACTTGAGCCCTGAGGTTGATACTGAAGGCTTGAAGCTGGAGGCTGTCAGTTAGCTTAGTCCTCATAGTTGAAAACTGTTATTTTCTTCAAGGGCGTTCCCAGTTGTGTGCCTCCATGATCATCATAGTTGAGACCTTGGTCTGAACAGACCTAGTTTTCTATGTAAGTTTGAGAAGCTCCTCCAGGATGCCAATGGGCCTCCTTGCTGAGAAGCGTCTTATTAGAAGGATATTAGTGGGAGACACTTGAGTCCCTCTCCCTGCATTGCCACGAGTCTTGTATTTCCAACTGGTATTCTGTGTTTCCTTCCTCATTATACATTCTGAATTCTTCTTGCCTCCTGGCAAGTCTGAGAAGCTTGAGACATTAGGAAGTCACTTTTCTCAGGTGAGGTTGCTGCCTTTGTCCATTCAGTCACAGGTGGATGACCGCATAGGCAGACACATCCAAGAGGCTTCCACACAGAGTTCCCGCTGATCGCTGGTGTACGCAGCCTACCGCCACTCTTCTAAGGTGATGACTCCTTTTCTTGACTGCTAGTCCCTAGACACAGGAGGTCCACAGCGCCACTTGGTTGTTAGCTTGCTCTTTGTTCAACAGGATCATTATGATCTCCTGACAGGAGTTCTCTTCAGTTGAGGGCCAGACCTTCTCTATATAGTCCAGAGTCCCGGAAATAGGAAAGAAAATGTCTTTTGGGGATAGTGACAATGAAAGTAAAGGAGGTTTCGGTGCCCTCGACAAAGCTGATGTTTATATTGGGGATATAGCACTGCTATAGCACCTAAAAAAATGGGAAAAACTTTGAATAGAAACTTTATCAAAGAAAATATAGGAATGGCAAATAAACATATGGAAAGAAATTTAATATGATTAGCCATTAGAAAACTTCAAATTAAAGCCAAAATGATATTCCATTAAACATCTTTAGAACAGCTGGAAGAAGAATTACAACAAACTGAATGCCAGATCCTTGCAAAGATATGGAGGAACCGGAATGCTCACATGAAGCTTGTGGGGATGCAAATGGTATAAACCTTTGGGGAGCTGATTTTCAACTTTGCACTGTTTCTTATAAAGCTAAACTAGCACTGACCAGATATGATCTAGCGACTCCATTCTTATTTACTCAGGATAAATGAGAATGTATGTTAACACAAGAACCTTTATACATTTATGGTAGCTTTAGTCATAATTGGGTCCAGCTGATCACTGAATAAACAAAAATCACATGATTACATTGGGACTATTACTTAGCAATGAAAATGGGAAAACTGTTGACACACATGAAAACATGGATGGACCCAAATGTATTTTTCCAGGTAAAAGAAAGTAGATGCAAAGATTACAAATGAATCCATTTCTATGGCCTTCTAGAAGAAAAAGAAAATCACAGATGTAAAGGTGATCAGTGGTGGCCTGAGGCCGGGAATGGTAGGGAAGTTTGATTAAAAGGGGCAACTTGGGGGCATTTTGGGAAGCTACTGTAAGTGTTCTGTATCTTAAGTGGGGAAGTGGTTATAAAACTATGTATTTGGGGCCTCGCTGGTGGCACAAGGGGTTAAGCACTGCACTGTGAAGCAATCCGCAGCCTCTGCAGCAAGAGTTGGATCCCTGGCTGGCCAGGGAGCAACCCACATGGTGCAGCAGACCTCTCCTGTCTCGCCTGCTGCTCCCCTCAGCAGTGTGTTTCGGTCAGCCTGCCTGTTCTGTTGCCCACTCTGTCTCTGGTGGATCCTCACCCCCCACAACTCTGCCCTGTACCCCAGCTCTTGTATGCATAAATGAATAAATCTTTAAAAAAATAAATAAAATAAATAAAACTATGTATTTGCCAAAACTCATTCAACTCTGCTTCACAAAGAGTGAATTTCATGTGTGGAAAAAAAAATGAAAAAAATTGCCAGGCGTGAGCATTGGGGGCCTGCCTTCCAGAGAGGTGAGCACACTGTGCTTTCCTGGAGACAAGCACCTTCTTCTCCTATTTTTAAACACTGTTTTCTATTCACTTGAGAAAATGGAAACAATTGGAGGGGCATTTCATGAACTCCCACCATCACATCTGCTTCCATATATCCTACCTCCTGTTGCTACATCTGCTTCTTTCTAATGCCAACAGGTCCCTTGGCTTTGGCTGTGCTGCCCTGTCTCCTATTGTAAAGTGTCACTACAATTCTCATCTCCCTTTCCTATAACCTCAATTTTCTGGCATTTCATTGGTCCTTTCAATCCACATCCAAACATGTCACTATTCCCATCTCAAATCTCTCATAAAGTCATTTTCCCCACTCACCTGTCACCCTATTTCTTTATTTTTTAAGATTATTTATGCATACAAGAACTGGGGTGTAAGTCAGAAGTGTGGGGTGGTGGGTATGTGTGTGTGTGGTGAGAGAATTCACCAGAGAGAGTGGGGAGTAGAACAGGCAGATTGGATGAAATCTACTGCTGAGGGGAGCAGCGGGAGAGGCAGGAGATGATGTCTGTTGTGCTACGTGGGTTGCTTCCTGGCCAGGTGGGGATCGAACTCAGTGCTACAGTGGCCGGTGATAGCTTGATAGCACTGGCTTTAACCCATGTGCCATGAGGGAGGCTCTGTCACCCCATTTCTTTGCAACCCTTCAGAGCAAAACTCTAGCCAGTGTGACTATTTCTATCATTTCAGTCCTTTGACCTGGCCTATCAGGAGAGACAGACATGCAACCGACCACTCATGTCTGAAGCTTTCTCTTCACTTGGCTTCCGCCACATGTTCTCTTGGTTTGCTTCCTGTCACATGGACAGCACTGTTAGTCTCTCAAGCTGATTTCTCCTTTTCCCTCAGAACTCTTAATTTTGTACTATCCGGTCTCAGTCCTGGGAGTTCCCTTTAATTTATCTACACATACTCCTCTGGCTTTCTCACCCAGTTTCATGTGCATCCTGACCACTGCCAAATTCAGCATTGCAGACCTCAGCTCTGCACTCTGACAGGAATGATTCTCTTCGATGAAACCTTTCCTCTTGCACTTGGCCATCTGATGAACTGCAAAATGTCTCTTAAAACTTGCTGTTACCGGGCCTCCCCTGGTGGCGCAGTGGTTGAGCGCTGGGCTGTGAAGCTGCCTGCAGCCTCTGCAGCGCTGGTTCAATCCCTGGCCACCGGTGAGGTTCCCACGTGGTGCTACAGACCTCTCCTGTCACGCCCGCTGCTCCCCTCAGCAGTGTACTTAGTCAGTCTGCCTGTTCTGTTCCCTGCTCTGGCTCTGGTGAATCCTCTCACCCTCTCACGCTTCTGACTATACCCAGTGCTTGTATAAATAAATAAATAAATCTTTGAAAAAAGAGGCAGGAGTTTCCTCCTTTAAAAAAACAAACAAACAAACAAAAACTTGCTATTACCAATTAATGCCAACTTCGTCTTTCTGGTTGCTCAGGCCAAAACTGCTGCTGTCACCTTTCACTCCTCTGTTTATTTCTTACTGAACTTCCAATTTGGCAGAATATCCTTTTGCTCAAATTTCAAATCCATATTTAAAAAACAAATTCTTTAAATCTCTCCAAGACCCTACTCCTCACTTGATTATTGCAAAGATGTCTTAGCTCCCT
>NW_023602241.1:0-39106 GCF_014898055.3 Talpa occidentalis | reverse complement strand
AAATCACCACCACTGGCTGCCCAACTTTAGGACTTGTGGTTATACGAGAAAATAAATCACCCTTTGCTTAGGATTTTAGCTCCTTGCAGCTTAATGTTTTTCACTGATAAGATCCCACAGACGCCATCATCAGCCCTGATGGTACCACTCTTCAGGGCTCCCTTGGGAGCTGCTGTGGGGAGAAGCCCTCTGGGCCAGCAGGTCACAGCAGTTGATCTTGCTTGCCTTGAGTGCTGGGAAGTGGAAGCCCTCGGCTCCTGGCTTGCCCGTCAGCAGGGAGCCAAGGACATTCTGCCTGGACAGAGCAGTTGGGGGCGTTGGGAGGGTAAATTCAGTGTAAGCAGCAAGGAAGTCATGAAATGTGAGACCCTTGCCTGTGCTCACTTCTCAAAAGAAACTATCAAGGTAAATAATTCTACCACACTCTGAGTGTTGGTTTCGTGTCTGACAAATGGAGTCAGAGTCATTTCATTTAAACCTGAAGGGCAAATGCATGCCTCTAAGACAGACAGACCCACAGACAGGCAGGCAGGCAGGCAGGCCATCCCAGGAACAATTACAGACCAGTCTGGAGCCCTGAGGCCTGAGCTAGCACATTAAGCAGATATCCCATTTACGCCTCGTCAGAGACACTAGGGGTGGGGGCTATTTTTTAGCCTGGCTCACAGCTCGCAGGGGCAGAGCAGGCTCGGAGCTGCCTGAGCTGCCACTGTCTTGGGGGTCACACAGCCACCAAGCAGAGGAGGAGGGAATCCCAGGGGCTCTCTCCCCACCAGAGCCTCCCTCTCCTAGCCCCGCAGGCCGTAGGTGTCCAGAGCATCTTACAGATCAATTTCCTCCTAATTGGCAGAGCCTCCCGTTCCCTGCCCCCGCCCCCGCAGCCCGGAAGGTGGGCACGAGGGGCCCCAAACCCAACCTCATGCCAGAGCCCTCGTCTCTGTGGGGCAGGGGCTCCAAACAGGGTGGTTCTGTCCCCGGGGACACCGGCATGTCTTGAGATGGACATGGTGGTGGTCACCATGGAGAGGGACGCTACCGGCACCTAGAGGGCAGAGGCCGGGCGCAGCGAGGTCTGGCCCGGGATGCGGTGGGCGCTGCCCCGGCCCTGCTCCGGTCGTGGGTCCCAAGCGGCGGCAGCTGAAGCAGAAATTCAGCATGTCCCGCAGCTGGGCTCCGGAGGCTAAGTCGTGTTTGAGGTTCTTTGGTGAGATTCAAGGGTCGAAAAAAAAAACTCATGGTGAGAGGAAAAACCAGCCGAGACCACTGACCAGTTCCTTCTTTCACTTTCCAGAGCTTCGGTTTGCACACGCTCGGGCACACGTCCTGACTCCGGAACAGCGTCGCCGTTGCTGTTTGTCACCTTGCGTCCAGACGGCGAGCCCAGTGTCCTTCTCCTCCTTTCGGACTCGGCCAAATTCAAGTTTTGGAACATCCTCACACGCACGCACACTTGCACGCATACTCCACAGAGCTCGTGCTACGATCACGACTCTCCGGAGGACTCCGGAGGCTGCGCAGGCTGCCGGGTCCTGGAGCCGCTGAGCTGTGCTCGCAGGCCTTCGCACACGGGCCTTCGAGCTCCTGACTTCAAGACACTAACGCTTGTCTGGCTGGTGCTGCCTGAAGGCTACCATCAGCGCCGCCCAGCTGGACGGTGCGCTGCCTCTCCTGTCCATCTGCCCTGAAATGATCACGTTCCACAGATCCACGCGTCTCTAACATTGAGGCACACAGGCCACTCCTGGGATGACTAAAATGCAAAACCACACCACGGACTAGGTCCAGGCGGGGGCTGCCTTCAACAAGCCCCCGTAACGCCGACGCTGGCGTCTGCACACCGCTCTGGGCAGCAGGCATGGAGCCAGGGCTCCTGATGGAGGAGAGACGGGGTGCCAGAGGTGCCACGTGCCCACAGCCGCTGCGTCCAGGGCCTGGAGGAACGACTCAGAGGATCTGGAAACACACAGTCTACCTCCAGGAGTGGACACGGCCGTGGCCTCTACCTGCGTGTGGAGCCAGCAGGGCCGCAGAGGTGCCAGCTGGTTGCTAGTGTGGTCCTGGGAATACCGAGACTCACTGTGTGTCCTAAAACGCAACAGGCTCCTATCCCAGGACACTCCTCGGCAGGCAGGGCCCTCCTGGGCTCCTGCGTCATCACAGAGCCTTAAACTGCCGGAGTGGCCTTCGGGTGGCTGCTGGACGCGAGGCGGCGGGCTACAGAAGAGCTGAGACTCTCCACCCTCGCCCTCGCCTGGCCACCTGCTGCCCTCGGGGCCTTGCACACCTGGCGAGGCGGTGCCACTCCTCCCGCACGTGTGGGGACTGAGATGGGAGCACAGCCGTGGTGCTCCTCAAGTGTAACTTGAGGGAAGTGGCCCAGATACGAGAGGCTGTCCCCACCCCGTGCTCCATCCCCCTCTGCAGGGCTGGAGGCAGTGACTCAGGTGAGTGGGGGCACAAGTGAGGACACCCCAGAAAGTTGTCATCTTTTCCAGGAGAGTCATGCTGCTAAGCCAGCACCCCCGCCACGTGGGCCAGATAGAAACCGCCGCCACGTCGCCATGTCCCTTCGGAGCTCACGTCTTGTAGTAAGACGTGCCACGAGAACCCACAGAGCCCGGTGAGCAGCTGGGCCTCGGGAGAGCGGGGGGCCACGAGCCTGCACTGGCAGACCCCTCGGCTCCCAGGAGGGGCTCGCTCCGCTGCCTTTTCTTCCTTGCTCCTTCCTGCAGAGCATCCGTGCTGGTTCCTCGTGCCTCCTAATCTTTGACATCGAGGGCAATGCCTCTCGAATGCCAGCGCCAGGTGAACAGCAGGGCTGCTGAAATTGCATGTTTCCCTGCCCCGGGTGTATAATTACACACAGCCGTAAAAGCAGACGCAGATTAGAGGGAGTGTGGGGTGTTAGCGGCCAGCGCGAGTTTGTCGTAGGAGGAGCTTCTGGGGCTGCTGGATCCCAGCGCCAAAAACCGGGGGCTTGAAACAGTAGCAATTTCTTCTCCCGTAGTCCAGAAGTCTGAAATCCAGGTGCTGCCGGCTTGGCTCCATCTGGAGGGCCTGAGGGAGACTGGCTGGAGGGGCCGGCACCTGCCCTCCCTGTTCTCGAACAGGCGGACACACCTCGCCGGCCCTCTCCTGCTCCTCCCGTGTCCTCCCGTGTCTCCCCTGCTGAGGACATGTCGTTGCATGGAGAGCCCGTCCTATTCAGGGGGGTGGCATCTCCCGAGACCCTGCACAGGCCCTGGGCAGACATGTCTTCTGCGCCCGCACAGGAGGCGGTGAGGGAGGCACACTGAGGAGGGAGGGGCAGAAAGACTGACCTCAGGGCTGGGGGGGTTGGCGTGGGCCCCCATGGCTCATGCCCACTCTAAGTAAAAGTCTCCCACCCACACGAGTGTCGTGGCCCCACTAACACTGCCCCAGGGATGCCAAGGAGGCAGCCCCTTTGCCAGCCAGCTATAGAGCTCACAGAAGCCAAGAGAGGTGGGGCAGAGTCTGTGGGACCTTTGAAAGCTGTGGAGTCAACCCGCCCTCGGGCTGGGCTGCAAGGAGTTTGGTGTAATACTAATAGCAGCCGCCATTTAGTGGGGCCTGTTAGGGTTAGGACTGGCTAACCCCTTTTTATTTTAATTCTGTTTAATCTTTGCAGCAGCAGGTAGTCTATTAATCGGGCCTCTCAGTTATGAGAAACCAACTAGGTCAAGTTCAGCGCCGGCCAGGGTGGTGTGTGTTGGGGCTGCTTGGAGAGCAGGAGAAGGACCACAAAACCAGGGCCGCCCAGACCCAGGAGCCAGGCAGCAGCCGGCGGTGGGCCCCTGCCGGCTCACACACCCCATCTCTGCTTCCCTCCATGCTGGTGTGTTTCACTTTACAGTAGGAAGTTCTTCAAACAATAAAAAAAAGTCAAAACTCTGGTATCCATCCTGAGATTTCTCCAATTGTCCATCTAGAAAAAGTTCTGGAAAAGTTTTGCGTCTAGAAACCAGACCTGGGTCAATCCTTGTGGCCAGAAGGTGAGCCCGCCAGTGGGAGTTGGGCCTATTTGTGCATTAAGAGGTGGGAAGGTGCTGGAAAATGAAAGTACAGGGAGATACTACAAGCCCTCGGACAGACACAGGCTTGGGGAGGTCCCGTGACCTGCCCGGGATTTGAACCTGAGTACCTGCTGTGGTGGGGCTGTTGGCCAATGTGTCCTGTCTCCAAGCTGGGCACAGGCCCAGCATGCACGTGAGACAGCCACTTGGGGTCAAGTGGATGTGAGCAGAGGAGATGTTCAGGATATTGAACAAGTGGCCAGGCGTGCACATGGCATGAATGCAGAACAGGCAGCAGATCTGAACAGGCAAGTTCCCAACAGGGTATCCCGCAGGCCAGTGGGTACATGGAAGAAAGTTCTTCCCTGCTCTTAGCAAGGAAGACGCAGGTCAAAACCACAAAGATGCCATCCCACACCCACAAGAATGGCACACGTTCAAAAAACCTCCAATAAGAAGTGCTAGAGGGAGGGCCTCCTCGGTGGCGCAGCGGTTGAGCGCTGGGTTGCGAAGCTGCCCGCAGCCTCTGCAGCGCTGGTTCCATCCCCGGCTGCCGGGCGAGGGTCCCACATGGTGCACAGACCTCTCCTGCCGCCCGCTGCTCCCCTCAGCAGTGTGCTTCAGTCCTTCTGCCTGCTCTGCTCCCCACTCTGGCTCTGGTGAATCCTCTCACCCTCCCGCGCTTCTGACTGTACCCAGTGCTTGTATAAATAAATAAACAAATCACTTAATTAAAAAAAAAAAAAAAGTGCTGGAGAGAAAGCCCACTGCTGGAGGGAGTAAACTGATGCGGCCATTTTGGAAAACGACCTGGATTTATCTTAAGAAATGGGAAGTGGAAATACCGTAGGGCCCGGCAGCCATCCAAGAACTTGAAACTGTCAACTCCAGAAAGTGCATCTCCCAGGGCTTATTTCAGCATCGCTTGCCCGTCCGGGGCGTGCGGCCACCCTGAAGCCCACGCCAGGGGACAGGGTCAGAGACGCGGCCTGACTGCACCTGGAACGCCAGGCCGCCTCAGGAGAGAGGGAACGTGGCGGGGTCCTGGGATCCTGGGCGGGAGAGTGACTCGGGGTGACAGAGACAGACAGTGGGTGTTCACCGGGGAAATGCTCATCAGAACTGGTGGGCGTCCCCAGGCACAGTGGCCATTTTCCAAAATGGCCTAAGAGTGGGGGAGGGAGGCTAAGGGAGGGAGGTAGAAAAAATAAAATGAAATGTTCTCTCTGGTAGAAAGAAGTGATGTAAAAATATTTTGGAGTCTTAAAAAAAAAAACTTCTGTTGTGCTATCACAAATTTCCACTAATTCCCTGGCTTAAAATTAGCATGCACGCACTATCTGGCAGTTCTGGGGCTCAGACATCCCACTGTCTGTCTCATGGCGCTAAAGTGGGGGTGTCGAGGATTCCCAGAGGGAATCAGAGCCCTGACGGGGGCGTGAGCCGGCCCCGGTGCCGCCTGGCTGTGGGGGTCTGTCTCTTCTCCTCCCCTAAGAGCAGCTCCCTCACAAGCTAACCTTCCACATGACTGACTGGCAGGGCAAACTGACCATGTGACCAGCCCCGCCTCCCTGACCTCCTGGGGGAGGCTGGAGACTGAGTTCAGCCCCCAAGGTCCTATACAGCTGAGCCTCTGGAGACCCCAAGGGGCAGGGTTTGGAGAGCTTCTGGGGGCACTTGAAGGAGGAGGGACTGGGAGGAGCCCAGAAGCGCCACATGCCTCCTGCACAACTACCTCCCCCCTTTAGTGAGGGAGCGGGTTCTGGAGCTGTGAGCCCCTCCAGCCAATTAACTGAGGAGGGGGCCCCGGGAACCTCACGGGGACCCCAATCTGTGGTCCATCAGAGAGCAGGTGGGCGTCTGGGCCTGTGGTTGACATCCAAGGTGCAGGGAGGACAGTCCCTGGCCTACCCCAGGGGTGGACGCTGAGCTGCATGGCGGGTAGCGGGGCGCCTCGCTGGTCAGGGCGCAGCAGCGGGGAAGGAAAGCCCCTCCCCCATGTTGAAAATTGGCCTCGGAACCCTTTTAACACCCTTGAGTTTACCCAGTAAACACAGCAGCCGCAGCCAAGGACAGGCAGAGGACACAGCAGTCAGCACCTCCCCACTGTGCGTCACTGACAAGGCCTGGGTTGAGTTTCATCCTGAGGACCCGGCCCGCGCAGGAGGCCTGGATGCCCATGGCCCTCGTGGGCGCCTTTTGCTCTGAAAATGCCCGCCTTGCGCTTTCAAGGGCCTTCAAGCCGGCTCTGGGGCTGCTCGCGGGACCGCGGAGGAGAGAAGGCCGCCGAGGGCTGACGGCACCTGACCTGACTGGGTTCGCAGTGTCCTCCCTTGGGCCCCCGGGGCCTGCGCCTCCCAGAGAACCACAGCCGTGGCGGGCGGGAACCCAGGGCTCAGCGTGCAGTGAAAATGCAGGTACATAAGAAACCTCCAGGCCATAAAGGCCCTGCCCGCGCCCGTGGCAAAACCCAGCTGCAGGCAACAATTGGGGGTGGGGGTGGGAAGGAGCCCCCCATTGCTCGTCTAGGAACAGATTTTTAATAAGACTTTAAGAGTGTTTTTCCTGGAGGACAGTGGCTAATAGAGCAGGTGGCTGCCTGATCATTTGGGGACCTGCAAGGGATGCTTTTGAGTAATAAATTCGGAATCAACCCGAGTGGCGGTCATATCCCCACCCCGAGCCTCAGATAATGATCTGAGCAAAGAGTATCTTCCCAGGGCAACACCTGATGGCGCGTCCACGCCTGATGGGGAAAAGCCAGCGCGAGGCGAGCTCCTTCCAGGAGGGGAGACCAGGTTAGAAGAAGGTGCCGGGTGGGGGGAGAGAGTCTGAAAGAAGGATAGGAGGAGCTCACCGGGCAGGGATGCTTAGAAATGGATTCCATTCAGCAAAGGAGTATTTCAAAGACCCATCCCTAGGTTCTGGACGTCACACTTGGCTCTTGAGTCAGAGGATGAACCAGGCTCGGGACAGAAGAACGAGTGGCCGGACAACACCACGTGCGCAGCCTCTGAAGTGGACAGAGGTGCGGAAGGAGCTCAGAGCGGGGCGTGGTTAGAGGGGTATCCTGGAGGCGCCCTGCAGGAGGTGCTTTGGGGGTGCTGGCCAGAGGAAAGCACTCCCCCCCTGGGGTCCCAGCTGAGTGGTGTCCCCCTGTTCATGCACCTGTCCTCTGCGGCTCTGGCCACTCTGTTCCCTCTTTAGGCTGCCTCCCCTTCCGCCCTCAGCAGTGTCTCCCTCTGGTCGTCCCTGGGTGGTTGGGTGACGGGGCAGGGCTGTCAGATGACCTGTCAGCGCCCCACCCAGGAGCCCAGGTGATATCTGTGCAGACGTCAGAGGCTGGGAGGTTGGGTAGGACCAGACAGTGGTCTCGAGGACCCAGCAGGAGGACCGTCCAGAGGCAGGGACACTGGCAGGGCTGTTCTTGGGGGAAAAGGCTGATGGAAACGGGAGAAGCCCTGGGACCTGGGTACGGGGCCCAGCGCAGGAGGGGGCTGTGGACAAATGTCACAAGTCACCACTCTGGCTAAGGTTTGCGTCCACGGGGCCCCTAAGCATTGTCCAGTCTGCCTCTGTCCACGTGGATGGCCATAACAAAATACCCTAGACGGGGAGCTTAAATATTTCTTTCTCACAATTCGGGAGGCCAGAGGTTTGAGGTCAGGGTGCACATGGTCAGGCCTGCAGAGACCCCTCCTGCTCATGAGGGTTGCCTCCTTCTGTGTCCAGAGGGACCGCAGCTTCCGGTGTCTCTTCTTGTCAGAGCCAGTTCCATCCCAAGGCGGCAGCCCCAGACCTCACTAACCCTAACTCCCTCCTGAGGCCTCATCTCCAGACCCCTCCCACAGGGCCGGGGCTCCCGCCGGTGCTTTGGGGTACAGTTCCATCTGCAGTGCAGTCCACAGTGACAGAGCCGAGTGGCCAAAACTCTCTCTTCACTAACTCCGGGGAGTTTTTCCGACGGTGTCGCTTCTAAGTGGAACAAAGAGAAACTGAACAAAGGGTCAAAAGCCAAACTGAAAGACTAACCCTTGAAAACTGATTATGGAACGGAGGAATCTGGTGGGAGGAAGGAGAGGGTGAGGACAAAGTGGGGCGGGAGCACAGTGGACTCTGCTTTGGCGGCAGGTGTGCTATGGCAGTAGCACGGGGTGGGGGGATCCTATACTCCCCAAACACAAATAATGATGTAAATCAAAATGGCCTCAACAACAAAATGTAATAATAAAGGAGAAAATAGTAAACAAAAAGCTCAAATCTTAAGTTTTCTAAAAGGAAGAATTTGTTTAAAAATCAGAAGAATTTGGGATTTCTAAACAAGTGATAGATGTGATTAAAAGCAGAGAAGAAGAAAAACTCATGTGTGTGTGCGTGTGTGCATGTGTGCACGCGCGCATGTGTGTGTGTGTGTGTGGTTTTCATGCACAGCGGGTGCAGGGGATACCTCGCAAGCCCCAGGTACGTGGAGCTAGCACTTGTACTGTGCTTATAATAAACCCACTTGAACTTAGCAAGAACTCAACTCTACTCATAAGAGTGAACTTGAAGCCGCAGTTGCTAAGTTGTTTTTATTTTCTCATAACCAGGGGCTTGCCGGACCCTCCTGTCCCCCGTAAGCTGGTCCTAGCCAGCACTGCAGGGAAATGACTCGAAGACCAATGAGATCAGAGTTGAGTTGTGAGGAGTCCTGCCCCAACTCGTTCCCTGAGCTCTCGGAGATGCCCACCCCCAGATCCTTCTAGAAGGGCCGGTCCAGCCATGCTTGGACAGGTACCAGCAGCCACTCGTGGATGCCTTTCAGGAGGCTGGTTTGATTTATTGATAATAAAATCTGGAGCGTAGATGCAGAGAGAAGCTACCAGACAGGTCGGGCCTGATGGCCTCTCAGAGGGCCTTGGCCAGTGAAAGGCGAGAAGAACGTCTAGGAGACCTCAGGAAGCGCCAGCCCGAGGCCTGCGGAGAAACAAGCTGACCAAGTTCCCAGTGTCTTTGATGATCTGTTGTGCTGCCCGGACCGTGGACTTGGCAGAGGAGCCAAAGTTTTTCAGGGGAGGATGTGGAGAGAAAGGAACTCTCCTGCACTGCTGGTGGGAGTGCAAACTGGTCCAGCCACTCTGGAGAGCTGTGTGGGGAGATTCCTCAACCTGCTAAACATAGAGATTCCATATGATCCAGCGATTCCACTCCTAGGGATCTACCCAACACAGAATCATTAATTCCAAAGGGCACCTGCACCCGTATGTTTTTAGCAGCCCTGTTTGCAATAGCTAAGTATGGAAACAGCCCAAATGCCCAAAAATAGATGCCTGGATCAAGAAGATGGGGTCCATATCCACCATGGAATATTACTCAGCAATCAAAAAAGATAAACACATGCCATTTGCAGCAACATGGATGGCGCTGGAAGGGATCATGCTCAGCGAAATAAGCCAGAAAGAAAAATACCGGATGGTCTTACTTATAGGAGAAATGTAGAGGATCCAAATAAGGGATCAGGAAAAAAAAGTTATTACAATAAACTGAAAATCAACCAGCAACTATAAACCAGAGACATTCTGCGGGGGGCTGGCGGGGCGTGGGAGGGGGTAGGATCCAAACCAGGGCAGGAAGAGCACAAGGGACTGTGGTGATGGTCACGGGTGAACGGGTGGTGGGAATTTCTTGGGGACTATAACTGAGATGAGAAAGCATATGTTGTAAAAAAAAGAAAAAAGAAGAACAATATAAAAAAATAAATTATTTCAAAAAAACAAAATTTTTCAGGGGAGACAGGTCCACGACCCACCATCCCTGACTGCGCTTGGAGGCAAATGGGTCCATGGGGACGTGGCCTTTGCGCAGAGAGCCCTGCTCCGTGGACGGATTCATGGATGGGGGAGGGATGAGCCACCTGAGATGAGCAAACTGGGCTCCCGGGCTGCAGATGGCCATAGGCCCTTCAGAGATGAAGCAGCATTTGACCAGAAACTGGCTCCTAGTTAGCCTGAAGGGCTCAGGAAGGTGTTTATTTGCTAAAACCAAGACTGAAAAAGGTTGGACTAACCCGCGGCTCCTGGCAAGGACCATAGATGCCGCGTCCTCCCCTCTCCTTGGTGTTTATGCAGAACTCGTGTCTGAGCTCCTCAAGCGTGTCCTGCCTGAGAACCAGGCATGTCCAGCGAGGAGGATGGGGCCAGAACTCCCCTTGGTCGACAAAGGAGAATCTGAGCCGCTAAGCCCAAAGCTGGGGAGCCAGGATGCCCTGGAGCCGGCGACCTCACCCCCAGCCTGCGCGCCTCAAGCTTCAGATGGCTGAGGGCTTAGTCAGTCAGACCAGGTCCTGCCCGCGCTCTCTGCGAGAGGGCCTCGTTCAGGGGCAGATTGTATCTTAGAAGTTCCTCTGCGTGGTGGAAGGAGGAAGCCCCGGACACAGGGTTTAGTTTAGCTCCTGTGAGCTGACAAGTCTTTCCACGACGCTGGTATCTTTGTTGACATCTCTTGTGATTACTGAACGTTTGGGTTCGTGTCTAACGGCTGATTTGCTCTTTTGATTTATGGTATTTGGGCCCCTTTGTGGCCTTGTCTTGAATGATGACTTTACTTCCTCTTCCCTCATGGATTTGGAACTAGGGTTTTTTCCTTCACTGTTTTTGCCTGAAGTTTAAATACACATTCTTGCTAACAAACTGCAAAATAAATCAACATCTCTGCTGTATAGTGCAAGGATCTGTGAACACATAACTCCAATCACTGACTCTTGTCCTTGCTGTGACTGTTAGCTGTGGCCTCTTCATTGTGCTGCCTCATAGTTTCACTCTTGCTAGTTCCAGATACTCTCTGTGTTCGTTATTTACTGCTATGTAACAGATGACCCCAAAACTAAGCAGCTTAATACAACAGATGTATTAACTCACGGTTTTCAGGGTCAGGAATCCAGAGTGGCCGCTCTTGGTAGTCCTGGTGCCAGGTTTCTCACGAGGCTGCTATGGGGTTTCCAGGGGGCGGCCATCATCCGAAGGCTCGGCTGGGACAGAAGCGCGGCCTGCAAGCTCACTCCCCTGCTGTGGCCGGCACTCAGTCCCTGCCCACGCTGTGTGGGGTCTTCTGACAGCCCAGCAACTGCTCCTCTTAACACAAGAGATCTGAGGGTACGAAGAGAGAGGAGCCAAGATAGAAGCCATAGCTTTGTTATAACATTCATTTTCTTAATGAAAATTTTTATGAAACTTAAAGGTCAAATGAAAATTTGATCGTAAATTAAGAATAAAGAGCATCACTGAATCTAGTCTTCATTCTGCCCTTAACTCAAACTACCCATCATGTTTTCATTTATTTGTTTTATTGATCTGCTTGTTCTGTGTTTGTCAAATATTATTCTCAACATTTTCTACTCTTTAAAATTATATCCATTTCTTTAAGCACACTCGTTTTTTGTCTCTTCAGGTAATTCTCCCACAAGGCCTTGGATAGTTCCAGGATAATGTGCATGTGACAAACTTCATTTAGGGATTCCTGTCCTGCACAACTGAAAGACCTTCAGACCTTCCTTCCTTTTCAGAGCCCTGGACGGAGATGGGCAGTGGAGGGACATTGGCGTGTTTGTCATTAGTGGTGCTGTGTTGCGGTCATCTCAGCTTCATGCAGAGCCCTCGGTTCCAACTCTATTCCCAGAACCTCATCTCTGCGGTCACACGATGTTCGCCAAGTCTCTGGTTCAGGACCAGCTCCTGGGTCAGCGGCCCCTCCCCCGCTGGTGACCGCCATTCTCGTGGCTCGATCCTGGCTCTCGGTTCTGGCACCTGAGGGTTTCTCCATCTCCTTTGCCAATTCAATGATGTGTTTCAATAAACTCTAACATCATTAGGTATTTGCAGCTGGGGGCACTTCACATGGCTGGACGCTGCCAAGTAGCCAGAGCCGGAAATCAGCCTATGGTTCATGGAAACCAAGGTGACCAGCCTGCGGAGGCCAGCTCGCGGCCCACGTCACTCTCGGGTGTGGGGCTGCTAATGCTAAGCGGCCTGTTCGGCCCCCATTTTGTTACAATGCTGAGTCATCCAGCAGAGGAGAAGTGCCTGGAGAGCAGACTCACAGTCCCTGGCAATACAGATGTCAGCACGTCTTCTAGTTACTTTCTTCCCCTTTTCCTTTCTTCCTCCTTCCCCTCACCACTGATGCTGGATAATTCTTCTATCAATAAAAAGGCCAGGACCTGACTCTTCAGCAGCATCCTGCATTACGTAGCCTGCTCCACGACTCCCGTTTCTGTATCAGTGTGCTGTTGCCGATGCAATACTCGGGAGCACGCCGGAAAGGCCTCTCTGTCACATGGGTCGTCCAGCCACAGGCTACAGGGTCTTCACTTGGCTCCGTGCGCTCCCCACACTGGGGTTCCTGTACTGGATGGTTGCATGTCATTCTGTTTTCACTCTTTCCTTTCTATTTTATTTTTAAAGATTTAGTTTTTTAAATTTACTTATGCATGCAAGAACTGGGGTGTAGGCCAGAGGTGTGGGGGGTGGGGGGAGTGAGAGGACTCACCAGAGACAGAGTAGGGAGCAGAACAGGTGGATGCACTGAAATGCACTGCTGAGGGGAGCACGGGGGAGACAGGAGAGGTCTGCTGCGCCATGTGTGTCTCCCACTCCACTGGCAGGGAAGCTGCACATCCGCAGGTCACTCACTGCCTGCGGATGCCCCTTCCCGCTGTCCTGTCCACTACGATGCCACCAAGCTGGGGGGGAACTGCCCGTGGCCCAGCCTCTCTTTCTCCCGAGTCCTGGCCCTTCTTGTGAAATGTCTCTCGTGAGCTGTGTGCCTTCAAAAGCAATCTTGAGTTGGGCCGGGAACTCAGTCATGTGAGCAGAGGATAAAATAAGGAATAAGGACACGAGACCCCGAGCCTGGAGGCAGCACAAGTGGGAGACGAGGCAGGCGCGGCTGGGCTGTGCGGTGCGGTGGCCGCCCTGGAAGGAAGGACGCGGGGAGGGGAGGCTGGTGCTGGGGTGGATGATGGGCCGGGCTGCTCCGGCCCCTCTGGGGAGAGCTGAGGTCTGGGTGACCAGCAGTCAGCTCCACTAAAGGCTCAGATACCGACACCCCCTGCGACCCTGGCACTTGGCCCAGAGCGCTGCTTGCAGGCGGTGCAAGCGGCAGCGGTGGGGGCCATTACTGCCCCCAACCAGTGGCCCCTGGGGCTCAGGCTGCAGGCAGAAGCCAGCAGTGATGGGGGACAGCGGTGGTTCCCCTACCACACCCCCAGCATGGAGCTGGGCTGGTGCTGGGTTTGGCTGTGCAGGTGTTATAGGGCAGCCCCGATATTGAACGGGTTCCTGGCTGTGGGTCCTCACCCGCGCGCTTGCAAGGGACTTATTAATGCCCCACTGCAGGCACACACAACAGGTTCATAAAAGGTTTATTTACAAGGTAAGGGGAAATGAGGAAATGTACAGCTCAGGGAGAAAATAGGGAAATAAAGTCTTTCATGCGTCCTACCCGATCCACCAACCTGGAAACCCAAAGGCACTCTCCGAGCTGGCTGGACGCTGCGAGCTGGCGGAGAGCCAAAATGGGGAACCCCCCAAAGCCCATGTGTCTGGCTTTATACCCACCTGGGTGCTTCACCCCACCCTCAGGTCCCAGCCACCTTCCCTTGGGTGGGGATGGGATGTGGAGTTCCCAGTGTCTGTGGCTTTGGCCTGGGGTGGGGTTGGAGCCCACAAAGCCTGTATGGAATTAGCTTTAGGACAGCCTTTTCCCCCTAGCACAGGGCTAACCCTTCTCTCCTAGAAGGCCCGGTGGAGACACACCGGCAGGAGCCTGTGCTCACCCCTACATGGGCCGGTGGACGTCAGCACAGTGGGGACACAGCTTTGCCTTCAGGTGGCAGATCCCTGCGTGGACTGTGGGCGGGGCCTGTTTGTTAGGGGGGAAAGGACGTCCTAAAGCTAATTCCATACAGGCTTTGTGGACTCCACCCCCACCCCAGGCCAAAGCCAAAGACACTGGGAACTCCACATCCCATCCCCACCCAAGGGAAGGGGGCTGGGACCTGAGGGTGGGTTTAAGCAGCCAGGGTGGTATAAAGCCAGACACGTGGCTTTGGAGGGGTCCCCCATTTTGGCTCCCCGCCAGCTCGCAGCGTCCAGCCAGCTCGGAGAGTGCCTTTGGGTTTCCAGTTCGGCGGATCGGGTAGGACGCATGAAAGACTTTATTTCCCTATTTTCTCCCTGAGTTGTACATTTTCCTTATTTCCTTTCCCTTGTATATAAACCTTTTATGAACCTTTTGTGTGTGCCTGTGGTGGAGTATTCATAAGTCCCCTGTAAGCGCGCAGGTGAGGACCCACAGCCAGGAACCGTTCAATATCGGGGCTGTCCTATAACATGTTGACACCTGAAGCCTGTGATGGTGGCTTTGCTCTCTGTCTGCGAGACCAGGACAGGGCGTCCCCAGAGAACTGCACAGGATGTTCCTGTAGCAGCGGGAGCAAAGGCAGCAGGTGTAGGGGATGGTGGATTCCACTGAAAACGTTACTAATGAGCTAAGACGTGTTGAGACATCGTGCTAAGCCTTTGCCACACCTGAACTCCCCCAAGCCGGGTTTGGTCACTTGCTGAGCCTGAAGGGCAGGGTCCTTGGGTTAACTCCCGGTAAATTCCACCAGAGCTCCCCTTTCAGCGGCACTCGGCGAGTTTCTCCACGAGACAGAAGTACTAGTTACATCCAAAGGGGCAGGTTTATAATAAACAGGGAGAGAGTAAGGAACACTGCGTGGACACAAGCAGGCAAAAGCGCTGCCCACAAGGCCGGGTTAACTGAGAGAGGCCTGCCGGGTGCAGGCGGGGCCTTGAGGAGAGCGGCCTCTGCAGAGGGCCTCAGTGAGGAGAAGCTCCGACCAGGTCACCGGTGACAGATGGGCCGGAGGGCCGCTGGCTCCCCTGGCCAGGGCAGAGGTCACACTACTGGAGTCTTCTCTTTGGGGGGCTCATTCCCGGGTGGAGCGGCTAACTTTTGTTAACCTAATTCCTTCTCGCGTGTGACTAGGTTGATTTGTGATGTTACAGGGCAGCCCCGATATAAAACGGGGTGCCTGGCTGTGGGTCCTCACCCGTGCGCTTAAAAGGGACTTATTACTACTCCACTGCAGGCGCACACAGAAGGTCAATAAAAGGTTTATTTACAAGGGAAGGGGAAATGAGGAAATGCACGCCTCAGGGAGAAAATAGGGAAATAAAATCTTAAATGCGACAAGGACAGGAGATTCTCTGCAAGGGCCCCTCCCCATCTCCCGCCTTGGCTCTGCCCTCCGGACTCGCTGCAGCTGCTGGTGCCTGGGGGTTTGTCATTTCTTGAGCTGATTTAATGACCACGTTAAGAACTTCCACCCTCACCTCCCGCTTTTGGCCTGGCCTGGGCCCGGCTTCTGGTCTCGTGGTGCCTCCTTCCCAGATCGTCTCTCAGCCTCCAGCAACACCAGCCGTATTTCAGGTGCTTCGTGGCCACCGGGGCTGATGAACAGGTCGGAGCCAGCCGGCCGGGATCGGGACACTGGGGATCAGAGCTCAGGAGGGAGAGACCTGTAGATGAAGCCCAGCAGGGTCTTCCCCGCCCCCCGCCCTACAAGCCCCTCAACCACATTCATTTCCTCAGTGAGCCGGTTTGGAAATGTTTACCCTCCTCAACTCCAAGGAATTTTGAAAAGATGTTTTTTTTTTTGAGGGGGGGCGAAGAGCTTTGGTCCCTCATCTGAGTTTATCCGCCTGTGGGAGGGGGTCGCCATGAAGAACAGAGTGACCCTGTTATTTCGCCTTCCTGCGTGGTCAGCCAGGGCTTCAGCGGCCGCTGCAAAGCTCGCTCCAGAGACAGAAGCTGAAAAAGCCTCCACGTGAGTGAAGACAGACGTGCGAGCTCTGAGCGGACGCCCCTTGGAACACACTCAGGTGTGGGGGGCAGGGCGCTGTTCCCTTTTTAACCAAGAAAAGTCAACTGTTCATCATGGTGTGAAATGTGGAAAACACCGTGATGGACCAGGATGAGCTTCACGGGGCCAAAAAACAACTTGCAGAGACACTGCGGGTCAGAAAACAAAAACAAACAAAGCAACACTCCTTTCATCCTCTAAGAAGACCCTAGTGCATTATCAGCTCTCAGGAGAGGATTAGCAGGCACCGAGGAGGGGGAGAGGGGCTTCCGGAAGGCCGGCATTCCAGAGAGGCTCATCAGGCTTTTGAAAGGAAGAATTTGCCCCCTCTGGTCTGCACAACAGGGAGCGCCACCGTCTAGATTTGCAACGAGATGCCTCGGAAAGGACAGAGGTCGGGGGTGGCCCAGATGGGCGGGGAGATGAAGGTCCCAGCTGGGTGTCGGTAAAGCGCCCGTCCCAGACAGAGGGCTGGGGCCTGGGGGCACGTAGCAGCTCCCCAGTGAGCGATCCTGCTGCTGACCCCTGGGGTTTCCAGTTTCTCTTCCATAGGTGGAGCCCCAACATTCTGCCCTTGGAAAAACACATCAGGCTACCACTTAAATTTTCTGCTGCCCAAGAATTTTCAACCCCCGCCTGGTTGGATTAAGGAAAAAGACGGCCACTGCCCTGTAACCTTTGATGAACACGCTTGCTGGTCCTATTCCCCCGGAAGGTTCCCTAGCGTCCCCAGTCATCTACGTGGGGGGGGGGATGGGAGGGGAGTGGCGGCTGGGCAGTTAAATAAAGTTAAAAACTAAGCCCCTCCCGGCCGGCGGGCTTGGAAGGCTTGCACGGAGAAGGGAATGGATAAGGCTGCCTGGGCCAAGGCCCAAGATGGACCCACGAGGAGAGGCAGCCGGGCGCAGCCCCAGGAACGCCAAAGTGGAAGCCAGGGCAGTTTCTGGGTCAAAGGCCAGCACCTGCCAGACCAGTTGTGGCAGCAGATAACTGCACCCCAAGTTAGAAAGCCCATGAATACAGGGTATAAAGAGGGCCTCAAATCCTCCCCGGGGCGGGCGCAGACCTCTCCCATCTTGCCCGCTGTTTCTCTTAGCAGGGCGTTTCCATCCACCTGCCTGTTGTGTTCTCCACTCTGTCTTTGGTGAATTCCTTTGCCCCCACGCCTCTGGCTGCACCCCGATATTTCTCCCCACTACAGTGACTGTGGGCTTGGCTGTGATAGGAGCAGAGGAAGAGGCCCCCCTCGCTGTGGCACAGGCCCATGTGCCGATAACCCTGATCAGCCTGTGGGATCCCCCGTAACAGGTGAAAGGTCCATGCAGGAGGTGGGAACGCAAAAGCCCACCAGACAGCCCACCTGGCGACAGGAACGCGGAAGCCGGCCCAGAGGATTCAGACAATGAGCCTCTCCCGCCCTACAAATCTTTTCTCAGGCAAAGAAACTCCCCTGCTCTACAAATCTTTTCACGCCCTACAAACTCCCAGCCTACGAACCCAGTTTCCCATCTGACCTCTCCTCACCCTAAAAAAGCCTGCCTCCCCCTGACAAGGTGCGCGGCTCCCCTGACCCCCACCTTGGGTCCGTCAAGTCCGCCTGGGGTGCAATAAATTCCCCTTCCTTTGAGAAAGCTTAGCCTGGCTCTCCTTTCTTTACCGCGCCGAACCGTTCACCCTGGGTGTGCTGAGACAGCAGAAGCTACTCTCCCCTGGTTCTGGAGGTGAGAAGTCCAAAAACTCAGGGTGGGGCCGGCTTGGCGCCTCCGGCAGGCTCTGAGGGAGAACCGCTCAGGCCCGCCGGCTTCCTAGGCTGCAGCCGCTGATGTTGGGGGCCAGGGACTCTCCCTGTGCGTCTCTGCATCCTTCCTCTGAGCGACTCTGTGTCTTTGTTACCCAAATTTCAGGTTTCCGGGCCTCGTTCCCCAGCCAGGAATGGACCCCAGGCTGCGGGGGCAGCGCTGAGCCCGTCAGGGGACCCCTGCGGGCTGGTGTCAGGAAGCCGCGGCAGGAGCTTGGCTGACACGCAGGCGAGCAGCTGAGAAGAGGCCGATGTGTTAGGAGAAAGAGATCTAAGGGGGCCTTTATTAAGGAGCAAAGAGACAGGAACAAAGTGGGACTCCCAGGCCCCAGGAACCAGGCCAGGGAGGGACATGGGAGGCTGCAGCCCCACACCTTCTTCCCCTAATTACCCCAAAGCCCCTCAGTCTCTCGGAGACTGGTTACTCCTCGGGGGTCCCCCTCACTCTGCCTCATGTCTCTGTGCCCAGCCCACGTCTCCAGTCCCAGCCCTCACCTTAGAGTCCTTTTTCTCGGTGGTTCTTTATCGTCCTTGTCCGGGAATGTCCTGCTAGCCCTTGGAATCTGCTGCCTTATCTCTGGAGCCCCCCTTGTTCCTCCGAGGCTTCCTCTGACCCTAGAAGCTGTCGCTTGCCTGGGACTCATCTTCCTCCCCTGGTGTCTCTCTGCGTCTGTCTCCTCGCCCTGTGTCTCTGTCTCTTCTCTCTGTGCTGCCTGTTGGTTCAGCATCATCAGGTCCTCGTTTACCCCCAAGCGGCCTGTTCCAGTGACAGGACACAGATGTGGTGGTCCTGCCTGAGGCTGAGGGAGTGTGGGTGGGCTGCAGCTGAGGGCCTGCAGACCGTGGCCTGGGGGTGAAGGGGCACCGATGGCACCAGTCCACGTGCTGCGAAGGACAGGTACCACCCCCACCTCACCTGGGGTCCCCCACCGGGTGATGTAGCCACACTCCACGGCCTGCCATCACATAGGACACCCGCCGGCTCAGAACTCGGCCCCCTGCCCACTGCTCCGGGTCATGTGGCCCCCACGCAGGGGCTCCAGCCACTGCAGCCAAAGGACAGTCCCCGTGGGGCTTGTGAGCCAGGCAGGGGCCGAGCTGCAGGGACTGAGGCTCCCAAAGGAGCAGAGAGGAGGAGCAGGGAGCTGTGGCTGCAGGCACAGGGTGGGTTTCCACCTCCGTTGTCACAGTCCAGAACATGGGCTTGTTTGGGGCCACCCAATGCTTCCAGGACTTCTCGGAGGAGGAGCAGGCCAGGCCGCCCCCAGGGACCCGCAGGGTCTGAGGATCCCGAGGTGAGCCCCTGTGGTTGCTGCCTGCTGGGCCCAGTCTTCTTGTTGCATGGATTTGCAGGTCTGTCTGCGAAGGGGATATCACTAAGGTCGGAGAGCCGTGCTCAAAAGGTTTTCCAATCCATCCGTTTTCTTTTGATTAGGTTTATGGTATCTGTATGTATATATTTATATATTTACATCGTACATGCTCATGTATAAAAATATATAATAGTATCTGTACACGTCTTTATATGTAATGTATTCATATTTATGATGGCCTATTTGTTACGTCTCTCTCGTGGCATCTACTCTATGGCATGTGCCTGCTAGATCGTATGATACCATGGTGTGGAGAAGGTCTTCTGGTATAGAGACTACACCTCATGATACATGTGTTCCATGGATTTCTGCGTTTGTCTCTTGCTCGGCTTTCATTTCCTGTTAAGGGTGGAAGGTATCCACATACAAAGTCTGTTTTTTCTAATTTTATTAAATTTTCCTGGCATCTGAAATTGGGCAGAACATAGCACCCTTTCTACGATTATTCCTAAAGAGGATTTACAAACATGTAATAGTACTTCATATTTTCAAAAACAAATCATTCCAGATCAGCGTCGTCTGTAAAAATAGGATATGGTTTCTAGGAAAACAAGATTCTGAACAGAATTGACTTTTCCTTCTGCCCGGCAGAGCTTTGCTGGAGAGTCCTGCCAGCGGAGCGGGGAATGGCCTGGGCCTTGGCGGGCGGGCTCTGTCCCCTCCTGTTCCGGGAAGGTCCCCGGCTCTTCCCCCCACTGGCCCTGGCCCTTCTCCAGGCCCAGCCCCCGCCTCTCCAGGGCAGCCCTTGGCCCTCCCACCAGCTCCCCTCAATGCAAGATTTTCTTCTACCCCCAAATCAGCCCATGGTAGAAAGATGTGGTCAGAGCTAAATTTAGACCTTCCTGTTCCTTTGCAGTTGTTCTAAGTTTTACTTTCCTATTTTGAAGGCAGTGTTTTTGTTTAATAACAAAAAGTGCTCTAAGAAGTTGAAGGTCACGATTGGCAGCATCTCTAGGCCCCGCCGTGCCAGCATCACTGACCAGGGCTGGGCTCGAGCCCCTTGGATTTGGCGGCCTGGGAGGACGGACATGGGTGGTGGGGACCAGTGGGAGGTCTGGACCCTGCAGGCTCAGAGCTGCCGGCCCAGCAGCAGCCCCAGACCCAGGCGACATGCTGAGGGGAGCCGAGAGCAGGCTTCCAGGCCTCCCAAGAAAATGCAGGAAGTCGGGGTGCAGCCGTGCGCTCGCCCCACTCCCAGGGTGGCCCAGGTTGCCCACTGGCGGGAGCGGGCACCCTCCGGCAGCTGGAGGACGTGGAGAGGACAGCTGCTTCTCGCCAGTCCTCTTCTTTGTCCAGAAATAGACACACAATGAGGAAGTCGCCTGATCCCACATGGCAATTGTCCCAGAAACGCAGGTGCCCTGCGCAGTGTGGGCACGCACACAGCGTGATGAGCTCCATGTCGTGCAGATGTCCCGCTGCAAGGACCCCCAGTCCACAGAGGGTGGAGGGGGCCCTGGGAGGGCACCGAAGAGGCTGGCGAGATACCCCGTCACCCCAGCTAGAGATTCTAGAGAACACAGGGTACCTGGGAGGGGGGGCGAGGGGCAGCTGCCTGGTCCCACTCAGTGTCTGTCTCTGGGTCTTGGGCCCACCCAAAGAACACTCGGGTGCTCCAGGGAGCCCCAAGTGGGCTGAGGAAGAGATTCTTGTTGGGGTGATGGGATATCCTGACGTCCCAGGAAAGCCCTGCTCCCTCCTGGCCTCACTGCGGGGAGGGGGCTGACCCTGCAGCCTCTCCCCACTGGGTGCTCCCCTCATCAGTCATCTTCCAGGGGCTCAGAGGGAGTTCACCCCACTGCCACCCTGACCAAGCGTCCAGGGTTTCTCTGTGGCTCCACCAGCCCCAAACCTGGGCATACAAACTTCTTGGGGTACTGATATTTGGCAGGAAATCACAGGAGACAGCACCCCCAAAGACCAGACATTTATTTTTAAAGATTTATATATTTATTTATGCATACAAGAGCTGGGGTACAGGCCAGAGGTACAGGGGTGAGAGGACTCACCAGAGACAGAGCGGGGAGCAGAACAGGCAGATCTACTGAAATCCACTGCTGAGGGGAGCAGCAGGGAGACAGGGGAGGTCTGCTGCGCCATGTGGGTAGCCCCCTGGCTGGGGATCAAACTTAGGCCATGTGGTGGAAGTGCTGAGACTGAACCCCTAGGCCCCCAGGGACCAGACATTTAAAAGTAGGCTCCCCGCGCAGCTGATTGCTGAGGTGAGCTGATTATCTTGGGCTTATACTGGGACGCACTGGGCATGGACTCCGCAGTGTCCGGCAAAGCCCCCAATATGCCACCGCCCGACACAGGCACGTTGACGGGGTCTGGGAGAAGTTTTGAAAAGACAATGGAGCAAAGCTGGGGTTGGGGGATATCCCGCAAAGCGGAAGAAGTGGATTTTTGCACCCTGGGTGCTATGGGGGTGGAGGCGGAGCCCAGGGGTCCTGGGTCAGGAAGGGGAACCGGACCTGCCTGGAGGGACATGGCAGCAGCCAGGGAGGGCCCACGTGCCGGGCCATGGACATGCAGAGACCTCGGCCCAGAAGGTCCCGCCCGCTGCTAGCCCATCCTGGTCAGGCACCGTAGCCCCCCTTTAACATGGGGAGCCCTCAGATCTTCGCCCCTGGGCCACTTGGGCAAGCAGGGAGCCAGGATGCGGATGGGTGATGAGAGCAACAGTTCCTCCAGCCCTTCTCTGTCCTGAACTCCTGTGAAGACACAGCTTCCCGAACAGCTTCTGCGCGGCCCGGGTCCCGGCCCTCCAGAGTCGGGGCTCGTGGCCAGACTGGAAGCCATCAGTGGGGAGGGCTGCGAGCAGCCTCCAGGGATGGGCTGCGGGCGGGGGCCCCAGTGGCCCCTCTTGGGGGGCTGTCAGCAAGTGGGTCTCACCCAACACTCCGCGTGTGCACAGCTTGATGTACTCCGGTGAGCACTCGGCTGGTCACCGTCCGCCTTAGAGCAGTCACGTCACCCAAGCGCCAGACTCGGGGTGTCACTTATGCCCGGGTTTAGTGGCTCCCTGAATTCCTGCTACGTGGGCATGTGCTGTGAAGTCGCCGAGAGGACGAGCAGGTTGACCGATGTCAGACGTGGACAGTGAGGGGCCGTGGGGTCCCGCAGCGCCTCCACCTGATTATCTGATTCCTCGAGTGCAACATTTGGTTGCACGGACTCCCCCTTCCCTGCAGCAAAAGAGGCTCCTGCTCACCCACTGAAGCATGGAGGAGGTGGCCTGTGCTCAGGGGGCAATGCAAGCCCTCGGCTCCCCCTGGGGAGATTCACCAAGGTCCCCTGACCGCGGGCAGCTCTCCTGACTCCCTGTGCTCAGTGTCCTCAGCCGTGGGGAGACTTGGAACCCCAACCTCACCTTCTGAGGAGACCAGCTCCACAAAACACTCCGACCCTGACAGGATTCCGGCGCCACGTGCTCAGAGCTGTCAGGGCCACGGGAGCCTGTCCCTGTCACGGACACGGTTGCCATCGTGTCTGTCGTCTCCGGGGACCTGGCAGTGCTGGGAACCCTCCACTCCCACGCGCGAAGGACAGCAGAAAGGAAACAGAGTCAGGGTGGACACGCGTGTCTCCAGGTCTTCAAAGGCCCTGAACCACTCTGAGTCGGTGTCCACCTGCCCGGCACAGGGGGAGTCAAGCCCTGTCCCTGGATGCAGTGGAAACAGCGCCTGCCAGGGGTAGAGGGGAAATGGCAGCTCAGAGCGTTCTAGAAGGGGAGGGAGGCTGGTCCAGTCAGCCGGCCAGCGGCTCTTAGCCAGTGGCTCCCAGCACCGCCAGGCAGCAGCGTCCAGGGCCGATAGCTGGCGTCTGCCCCACGGGGAGCCGGCCCGGCCACGCGTCCGTCAAGTCTCCGTGATAGAAGAGCACGTCACAGCACGTGGGCCCCCGGGCTCTCGGTTAATACACAGCAGGCGTAACCAAGGCTCTTCCGGCTCTGCCGCAGAGGGGGAGGCCTCTGTGTGCCGTCCACCCCGGCTGTTCGGGGAGAGGCGTCCACTGAGCTGGCCTTGCCCCGGGGGAGGGTGCCAGTGCCTGGGAATCTGCCTCCGGCACCCACACATTCTTGCCCCCAGAGAAAAGGAAGGAGAAACCCTGTGGGTTTGGACAGTGCAAGAGATCGGCCCCTCCCCCATCTCTTGCCACTTCTGGTTCTGGAGACTCCCGGGAAGGCGGAGGACCTGGGGCTTCCCGCAGGGATTGGTGCTGACATGACACTGGCCAGGGCCCCCAGGGACCAGCTCTCCTGAGTCCAGAGCCTCCTTGGGTTCTGGAACCTCAGCTCTCAGGGATCCAGGGAAAGGAAGAGAAACTTCCATCTCCCGTCGATGTTCCCCCTCATGGCCTCGGCCGCAGCGGCCCTGACTGCGCGCCACGGTGTCTCGCCCGCTGGCGGGGCTCTCGTGGCATAAGAAGCCAAAGAGCTTCCTTTCTCCACTCATTTGTGTGAGCTTTTAAAAATTGGCCGCCAGGGCCCCCCGGGAGCCAAGGACGGACCATCCACTAACGATGCAGCCATTTGTCTTCAGAAAACTTGTCACTTCTGTCAGCAGCCTCAGGACCACCTCGGAGGCAGGTTTCTGGCCCATGAACAGATACCCCTAGGGGCGGTGTGCTAACCTCCCTTCCTGCACCTCCCTGCCACCCACAGCACAACTGACAGTTGGGGTGCCACGACCCCCCAACCCGAGCGCCTCCTAAGGAAGTGGGTTCTGTGTGGGGGCAGGATGTTGGGCAGGCAGGTGTGGCTGCAGAGCCTGGAGGGGCTCCCTTCCCCACCCGGATCCCCATCCCAGCCACAGCCGCGCTGCCTCCTCCCTCACTGAACGGAGGTTCCTCCTGGAGTCAGTGCTCCACGCGCCGCGACCAGGCCCATCCGAACAAGTCTCGTCGTGGTGAGGGCCAATTCTGGAAGATTCCAGGGAAGAGCAGTGCTCTGGAAACTCAACCCGGGAAGTCATAGGGGGTGGGCCCAGAGGGCCGGCCAGGACCCTCACCCTCAGACCTCAGGGGGCCCTCAGGCTTGGTGGGCCAGGTGGACCAACACCACCCCTCTCCTGCACCTGTCCCGGGCAGCGGAGGCCCTGGCCTGCTCCCTGCACCCACACAGCCTGGCCTCCTCCTACCAGTGGATTTGGTCTGGCCTGAATGCTCTTTCTCCTGGGATGTCCTGGGATTTCCTGTCACTCCATGCACTCTCATCAGTGGACTTGGCCAAGCGTGAGCCTGATCCCCTCCCACCACCCAACTCCCACCACCCACATCTACCACCCTCCACCCCCCACCCCACCCCTCACATCCACACCCCCATCCACACCCATCACCCACCTCCCACCACCCACATCTACCACCCTCCACCCCCATGCACATCCCCACCCCTCCCATCCACACCCCCCCATCCACACCCATCACCCACCTCCCACCACCTTGCACTTTCCTGCAAGAGGGAATTCTCTCTTCCCATTACAGTGGGGCCCGTGGCCTCAGATTCCAGGGAGCCCGAGCTTGGGGGGCTGGGTGGAGCCAGCTCCAAATGCATCAAGGCCCCTGGACTGGAAATTTACAGGGCGCGTTTGGCAGCTCATGCTGCTCATGTCTGCATAAAGAGGGGTCCCATGTCCAGACACAGAAGCCCCTGTGTCACAGGGTCCTGGAGCCAGTTCTCCCAGGGCAGCGCTTTCTTGCCCCTTGCTGAAGGGGTGCGGGCAGAGGATCCGTGCTGCCCCTGGACTTGGCTCCCAGCCCCTGCCCTAAGCCCATCCCTTTGTACAAGTGGAGAATCACATTCGCTTCAACTTTAAACAAATGGCATCGCTCATTCTGAGCAGTTATTGTGTGGGGGAGGAGGCTCTGAAAATAGCAGTCCTAATCTGGGCCCCCGGATGTCTCAGAGCTGGCACCAAAGTCCACTTCTGCCGAGATGGAATACAGCAGTGCAGAGAACATTTTCCACCGTGTGCGCCTTTAAACAAATCGTCTTTCATTTTCCTCCCACTCAAGCCCGCCTCTCCCCGTGTGATCTTCCTACATCAGCCGCGTCACACAGTCACTCGGCAGATATTTAAAATCGGGCCCGTGCGCCCCTGTCCTGGCAGCATTCCCTGGGGTCAGACCATCCTCACCCCCCTGCACAGGCAGCACAGCCTGAGGCGGCTCACAGGACATGGGGACCAGGGCTGAGCCTCTGAGCAGGCTACAAGGTGTGAAGCATGCGGGGAGCCCACAGAGCCAAGGTCTGGGGGACCTTCAGAGACCTGGGGGCACTCGTCGTTTAAGTGCAATTAAACCAATTCCCCCCAAAAAGTGTTTTTGTTTGTTTTGTTTTGTTTTTTTAGATTCAAGGTCTGTGAGGAAGGAAGTTCTAAAACTAGCCCCCAAGCCCCCTGTGTAGCCTGAAAATAAGCATCAGCTGTGTCTGGCCCAAGAGCCCACCTTCACAGTGGTCGTCGCTGCTCGGTACTAAGTCGCCAAAATGCGGCGGCTTCAAGCAAGCAAGGTGGTTATCTTCTGAACCTAAGGTCTGAAGGCCCGAAGTCTGACTTGGGTTGCCTGGGGCTGACATCAAGGGGTCCTGGGGGTGCAGGGGAGAATCTGTTCTCCGGCTTTTTGTAGTTTCCAGGGGCCACTTCCCCTCCCAGCCCAACAGCAGGTGGTTCCTGTTACCGCCCTGACTTTCTCTTCTGCTCCCTCTTCCCCATGCAGGGACCCTTGTGCTGACCGTGGGGCCACCTGCATCACCTGATGTTCTCTGCCTAGTTCAGCCCCAGATGATTAACAACCTTCATTCCATCTGAATTCTCCTCCTGCGGGTCACGTGCCGCGGTCCCCGGGGAAGGCCGCACCCTGCAGGCTACTGTCCCGTCGTGTTCCACTCGCTGCTTGTTGTCTCCACGCCAGGCTCCACAGCACGGCTCTCACAGCCCTGAACACTTAGCCCTGCTCCTGGAAGCTTCCAGAACTTCTATTTGATGAGCTCTCCTGTCACTCTAATAGCTCTCTTCTTTCCCCATCAACTTCATCAACATAACACTTCATTTTTACCTCTACCGTCTACTCGCTTTCTTCCCCGATGATGTTAGCTTCCCCCGTTTCTATGGTTTCTAAAATTCTTGCCACTGTTCAGCCACTTTTGTGTTTCCGATCGTTTACATCTGGAACGAGCAAATATATACTCCAATACACATAAACTCTTAATGCATGAGCTGGAGCAATTAAATGTCAGAAATAATTTTGTGCATTATGGTAAATTCAAAATCAGTGCATGCTTTGAGTACCACATTCTAGATTCCTTGCTCAAATTTAAAAAGATGTAGTAAGAGCTCAAGCACATGCAGCTCCCACATACGGTCGGTTCATACCTGTCGATGTCAACACCTGTGAACAGGTGTGGCCTGGGTGGGAAGACAGAGCCCAGGTGAGGGGTGGGAGCCCCGCTCCACAGAAGCTTGGGGACATGTCCCTGAGAGTCGCAGGCACAGGTGACATCTCCCCTGCCCACCTTGACTGGCTCCTGCGCTTCATGGATCAGGAGCACGTGAGAGACACACCCAGCTCGAGGTCAGGAAAACACACGGCTGCCTCATTCATTCCACAGATGCTGGTGTATGCCCTCGGTGCGCTGCGTGTCCACGTCAAGGCCAGCTGCGGAGCTGGCCGGGTTTTCTTGGATGTTGAAGAAGGAGACGACACGGCACAGGTGGCCCGGCCTCACCGACACGTGTTTCTAAGTATGGAAACCAGCACAGACACTCTGAGAGGTCAGGCCCTGGGGAGCAGCTTGGTCTCCTAGGTCTCGATCAACACAGGCTTCACCTTGGCTGTTGCTCAGACTGGTTCTCACGAGTGGCCACATGCACATCGCCCACTGACCCTGGGGTGCACCTGCACCAGGATCCTCCTTGGCACCATCCTGCTTACCCTTGCATGCCCCTGTCCCTCTCCCCCTACCCTCTGTGCACTGCTGCCTCTGCCGCTGCTCCCCTGCACTGTCCCTCTGCTCTTGGCCAGAGATGTCTGACTAGTTCTAGGCATCTCTGGTTCGAAGTTTCCCTGAAGAGAGATCTGAGGCTCCAGTATGGCCACAGTCTCTGCTGGGCGGGGTCTGCTGTGGCCCCTCATGTGGCAGCCCTGCCGGGTGCAGCTTGCTTGCAGGGTGTTGCTCAAGATCCTGGAAGCTTCTGGCCCACTCTACCTGCTGGGTTCCCTCCATCCCATGAGGGAAGTGGGTGTCCTTCCTGCTGAAGCCACACAGGTCAGGGCTGGCTGTCACCTGCCCCCAATCTTGTCCTGCTTGTGTTTTTACAGGTAAGCCTCCCTCTGTGGGGACTCCTTCAGTGTGATCATCCTGGGGTGAGCATGGAAAAGGAGGGGAAATCGCGCTCCTGAAAGCTGTTTGCAAGTTCGCACGTTCAGTGTGAATGCAATGCTGCTTTGCAACTTTCCCGGAAACCTAAAACTACTTTAAAACGAAAAGTGTAAGGCCTCCTTGGTGGCGCAGGGGTTAAGTCTCAGCACTATCAAGCTATCGCCAGCCACTGCAGCACCAGTTGGATCCCGGCCAGGGAGCTGACCCACATGGCGCAGCAGACCTCTCCTGTCGCGCCCGCTGCTCCCCTCAGCAGTGGGTTTCTTCAGTCTGCCTGTTCTGTTCCCCACTCTGTCTCTGGTGAATTCTCTCAACCCCCACACCTCTGCCCTGCACCCCAGCTATTGTATGCATAAATAAATAAATATAAATTTTAAAAAATGTGTATTTAAAATGCTTTTATGACTGGATTTTCCACACATGTTGTTCATTCAATAAATGCACACCGACACTTGCTCTGTGCTGACGGGAGCACCGAGGACAAGGAGCTCGGTGAAGAAGGAGCTCGGGTTCTTGGAAGGAGCTTAAGGGAGGCCAGCCAGCCTGCGATGCGGGGGTGGGGTGGAGGAGCCAAGGACATGGGTCCAGGCGGAAGGACAGCAGGTGTGTGTGGCCTCTCTGCAGAGCGGTTTGCCTCACTGGAGAAACTGAGTAAGCCAGTGTGGCGGCGTGGGAGCCGGTGGGCAGGGGAGGGCTTTCAGACCAGAGAGAGGCAGGGCTGCTTTGCTCTCCGTCTTCCTGAGCTCGGGTTGCTTTTGCCCTTGAACAGGAAGTCATCCCAGGCTCACGTGATCTGACTTACTTTAGAACATATGTGTTGGTTATTGAAGTTTTAGGAAATGCAGAAAAGAATAAAGAGAAAACATCACCCCTAGTTTCTCTATTTAGAAACGTTAACTTGATGGTGTATTTCCTGCCATCTTTTTATTCAGTTGTTTTCTTTAAAAGATGTATATGTGAAATATTGTAATTTATATATATATATATATATATATATATATATATACACACATGTGGCGTTCAGATGATCAAAATCCATTTCTCATAGGTATTTGGACCCCACCCACCTGCCGGGCCGCAGCTCCCAACAGCTGGGCGTTCCCCTGGTGTTCGGTGTTGTCTCTTGTTGGGTGAAGCAGGTGACTTTTGCAAAACATCTGAGGGTTGCGAGGGAAACCAGCTTGCATACAGGGCGGGGCTAGAGGGGGGGGTTAATGGATCCTGGTCTTGGGGTCTGACTCCACAAAGCCCCAAGAGGAGGGGCTCAGCGAGCTTCTGGGTGGGTGACTTGGTGGAGACTCAGGGAGAAGAGAAGAGTCTGCCTGGAGAGGGCAGGGAGTCTCCAGGCCCGCCTCCACCACCCCTGTCTCCCGTGTTGGGCCGCCTCTGAGTTCTGCCCTTGGCAATAAATTCCAGACCTAGTGAGTGCACCGTGTCCTGAGCCTGCAGCTGCCCAAGCAAATGAATCGACCCTGGAGAGTCCTGGGTCCTCTGATGCACAGCCAGTGGGTAAGAAGCCCTGGGCCCAGCTTGCAGCCAGCCTCTGACGTGGAGGGCAGTCTTGGGAGGCCCTCTCGGGGCACATGGTGTCAGCATTGAGTCAAACTCACAGTTGCTCTGGGGGTTCTGAGAACTGCTCCTTGGCGTGGGGAGCCTCCCCACGCACGCTCCTTGGAATGGGATTGTGAATCCTAACTCGATCTACATTATATTAATCGATGTTTTCCTACAATTTACAGTTATCTACAAAATCCTGTCGGCGTCATGTGCCAACCCAGGGCTGTGCCGCCCACCCTCAGCCTGTCCCCTCACGATGTCCCACTGCCCAGGTCCCTGCAAGTGGCCGGTGCTGGGCCTGGTGTTGGGCCTCATGCTTTGTAAGTGACAGTCTCAGCCGCTGGAGCTCTGCAGACCCAATGCAGACATGTTCCATGTGAAATGCTCCCCGAAAGGCCCCCAGGCACGGGCTGCTGGCTCAGGACCCCAAGTCCTCTCTCGAGACCACACACCAAGACCCAGCCCTCTGAGTCCCGTGAGGGCTGTTTATGTGTGATTACTCTGTGATGTGCTGCGCCCATCACACGTGTATTTTCTAAAGCTTGCACAGAGCATTACTGTTTTCCACAGAAGACAATGCCCCAAGTTTATTTGCAACCGTCTTCCTCCCTAGTCTCACCTCCATGCCGCCACTCCTCGGTGACTTTCATTTATGAAGAAACAGCGTGTCACTTCGACACAGACATCAGTGGACTCAAATATTCACCAACCTGGCTCATTTTTGTGTCAATGCTTCGGAGAGATGATGGGATGGGCTATCTGGGGCAGACGGGGTCAGAGGTCAAGGGCCAGGTCAGCCCCGAGGGCATCGGCCGTGCTGGCTTCCTTATGCGTTTGCCCAGGTGCGTGGATGACACTGAGCTTCTTGAGGAACCGAGGAGCCTCCTGAGCCGAGCAGCTGTCTGAGAGCTAGAAGCAGGTCAGGCCTGCAAGGAAAACAGTCCCGGCAAAGCCGTGAGCCCCGCAGGGGTGGCCGCACAGCCGGAGGCTCAAGAGCTGCCCTGCGGAATCGCCCACCACGGCTTTCACTTGCCATTTGCCCCCAAGGACTGAGGCCCACGCTTCGACCTGGGGACGCGTTCTCATGTGCTGCCCAGATTTTTGATCCAACCCTTTGCAAACGTGGACGTGGGTAGCGCTCGGCCCTTGTTACTGTGCTCCCGGGCACCTCACACACATGAGCAATCAGGATACCTACCTGAAGAGCTTGGTGTGTGCACACCTGTGCGTGTGTGCACACATGTATGTTAATTAGGAGGGGGGCCCTGGCTTTTCTGACTTTTTCAAGTGAACTTCTGTTTTTTTTTTTAATTTTTTAAAAATTTATACAATAGCTGGGGTACAGGCCAGAGGTTCGGGAGGGCGAGAGGATTCACCAGAGACAAAGTGGGGAGCAGAACAGGAAGACAGTCCGAAAGTGCTGCTGAGGGGAGCAGTGGGCGCCATAGCAGGGGTCTGAGGGAGGAAGCCCTCGCCAAGTTCTCTGCAGCCAGGCAGAGGAGATATATCAAAAAAGCCAACTTTGAAAAGCAAAAGCTGGTGCTGGGGTTGGGAAGCCCTGAGCACCTGTTAAACAGCTTAAAAATGTTGAAGGCCAGTGAATCTCTTAAAATCACCTGTGGGTGGGCCCCCCTGGTGGCGCAGCGGTTGAGCGCTGGGTTGTGAGGCTGCCCGCAGCCTCTGCAGCGCCAGTTCGATCCCCGGCCACCGGCGAGGGTCCCACAAAAAAAAAAAAAAAAAATCACCCGTGGGTGATGCCCTGCTTACTATTGAGTGGGGGTGAGGAGCTGAGGAGCCTGTCCTTGGGGGACGGGTGGGGAACGTGGCTTGTGGTGGAGCCCACAGCCGAAGAGGGGACCCAAGAGAGGCCACATGTGGAGCTTGTGTCCGCGGATCCCCGACCCATGCGCATGTGCAACGGGTTGGCCTGAGTGCAGGGCTCTGCGTGTCGCATGGGTGGCTACGAAAGCCGAGTGTTGGAGCGACCGCACCAGAAACGCTGAGGGTTGGGTGATTTCCCCCAATGTACAGAATCGCCAGTCCAGGAGTGAGCGCATCCTGGGGGTGGGCGCGGCGCGTGGCTTGGGGCTGAGCCCACGGCTGGAGAAGGCCAGGAAGCCTGACGGCTCCTGGTGAGTGACGGCAGATGCCTGAGTGGCTCCCCTCTTGCATGAGCAGTGCCTTCGGCAGCAGATTCGGTGACTCATCTGCTGGTGCCAATAATCTTATCTTTTGCCACTAGGTTGGGGCCCTGCCTGGGCTTATTTGTGTTCTGTTGTATTCTGTGATGTATTTCATTTGCTTTTGTGGGCCATGGCTGCGGTGTTCTATCGCCAAGATGTAGGGTAAGGAAAAACGTCAGGCTTTTCTGCCCTCCCACCATCAGGATGGATGATGGATCCTTGTGGTCCTGAATGCAGGCCTGATGGCGGCACCTGGAGTGGGGTGTGGGCCTAGGTTAGATGGAATTCACCTGGGCTAAGGCTGGGATTTTTTAAGGGGGGGCGTCACAGGGACGCCAGTAGAAGTCAAAAGAGAAGCCAAGAGAGAAGCAAGAGCAGCAGAAGCTGAGAGAAGGCCGGAGAGCCCAGAGTGATGACCTGCTGGGGGCCGGGAGGCCTGCCAGCCTCCCGGCCCCCCAGTGCCCTGCCTGCTGTGTACCTGGTAATCTAAATAAAAAGACCTGCAAAAAGCCACTAAGGACTCTGACTCCTCCTTCACCAGGTCTGCTGGATCAGAAAACCTGCCCTGTGGTCTTCCTGCCCCTACACAAGAGAAGCGTGTATGACTTGTATAGACTGTCTGGCAGAAAACCCTGAGGGGGTGGACTGTAGGGTAAGTGATTTTCAGGCTTTTCTGCCCTCCCGCCATCAGGATGGATGATGGATCCCTGCGGTCCTGAATGCAGGCCTGATGGCGGCACCTGGGGTGTGGGCATGCGCAAGTGGGTGCACCTGGGCTGAGTGCGCAAATAAGGGTGGCATCAAGGGGATGCCAGCGGAAGAGCAGAGAAGCAGAGAGAGTGAAAAGAGTGAAAGAGAGTAAGAGAGAAGCAGAGACCGTCAGAGAACGCTGGAGAGCCCAGAGAGAGTGAAGACTTGCGGGGGGCGGGGGCTGGGAGGGTGACAGGCCTCCCAGCCCCCTGGCACCCCTGCCAGTAAAATCCCAACAAAAGCCTGAAAAGCCACTGAGGGCTCCAGGACTCCTCCTTACCCCGTCTGCTCGGGTCATAGAGAAACTGCCTGTGTCCTCCCGCCACTGCAGTGGCTCAGGGGAGGACAGTGACATCTGTTTGGATCACGGCTTGAATTGTAGGAGAAACGACTTGCTAATAAAGATAACCTTCCAGGCCAGCGCCCCGTGATTTTAGGCCAACCGCCCAGGCCCTTGGGCCAGAGGAGAGGGAAGGATCTCATCTATCTTTTTTTTTTTTTTTTTAGATTTATTTTTATTCATTTATGCAAACAAGAACTGGGGTGCAGGCCAGAAGTTCAGGGGGTGAGAGGATTCCCAGAGATAGAGCGGGGAGCAGAACAGGCACACTGACTGAAACACACTGCTGAGGGGAGCAGCGGAGAGGCAGGAGAGGTCTGCTGTGCCGTGTGGGTGGCTCCCTGGTGGGGGCTCAAACTCATGCCACAGTGGCTGCCGATAGCTCTGAGACTTTAAAGCCTCGCCACCAGGGAGGCCCAGGAGATCTCTTTTCGATGAGGCTGGGAGGTGGGTTTTACTCTCAGGTGAGCACGCCTTGCTGGGGATTGACCCTCGTGCTCAGAATGCTCTTTGATGTTTTGAGAAAACAGTTCTCACCGTGCTCGGCAGTACGTGGATTTCTATGTTGCTGCAATCAGATGCTCAACCCTTACTGGAGTCAGCAGGAGCCATCAGGAGACACGCAGAGGGAAGGGCTGAGCCAGCGGTGAAGACACCTTCATGCCGAGGGAGCCCCGAGGACGTGTGGGCGAGCCCTGGTATTTATTCTGCAGCTGCAGCAACAAGGTGACTCAGAGTCAGATTTTTGAAGTCAAATTTGTGGGTGCTCCCAGGCTAAGTTGCTGGCGGCAGCGGTGATTAATGGGTTCTGAATGGAGCAGAAGCTCCAGGGAAAGAATGCCAGCTATGAGGAGAGGCCGGCGAGGAATGCACTCACCTCTCAGCCCCGACCCGCGGGTCAGAAAGAGACGTGTCCCTAGGAGCGGAGCTTTGAAAGCAGAAGATAAACATTATGGATCTCAGGACACTTAAAAGAAAGCAAGGGCCAGCTTCCAGGAGGCCAGGGCCCCCGTGGGGTGAGCAGCTGGCAGCCCTGGGAGCGGGGACGCCTGGAGAGGGGTCCCGGTTCTCAGCTCTGTTCCTGAGCTCCCCCTCTGGCTACCCCCCTCCACGCGCCTGGGACCTTCCCAGCAGTGCACTCAGACCCTCAGGAGGGGAGAAGCCCCACGGGGTGCGGAGCTGGTGACGTAGTCTGCGGTTGGGTGGCGGGTGAGGGGATCCTGCCTCCTCTGCCTTTCTCATTCCCCCACCTCAAATGCCAAGAAGACTCTTCTGCTTTTTATCTAGAAACCTAAAGGTGACCTTTGAAGGTCTGTTTGCCTACTTGTCTCCCTTGGGGATGACCCAAGAGCAGTGCTCCTTTCTAGGGAGGCTTTCTAGGGAGTTGGGGTTGGGGGGTCACTCTGGAGGTCAGCGGGTTGTTGCAGGGCCAGCAGTTGTTGTGGGGGGACCACCCTAGCAGCGTCCGCCAGCAGCTGTTCACTTGCTGCTCCCAGCGCCTCTCCCGTGCAGTGCAGGGCTCCTCCGTGCTGGGTGTCTGCGGCCAGCCAGCTCCCTGAGCATCCACTGCATGGGGGCGCCCTCCTGCTCCTGACATGGGAAGGCTCTGCCTCCCAACCCTCCTGAGGAACAGCCCCCCAACTCTCAGAGCCAGCTCCTCCTCCAGCTTCTCCGCCTATAGTGGACGGACCTCGTGCGGGCTGCTTCCCACTTCCACGTTCTGTCCACCGTGGTTCCGCCCCTTGATTCATTCCACATGTATTTATTTACCGGTTAAAAAATTATTATGTGACCCTCAATATACCCTCTGGGATGATCCGTTGGCCTTGGGGGTCATCAGCAGGAGCTCACAGACATTAGTATGTTTGGTGCGTGGCCCTCCAGCGTGGTCGTTGCTTTTGTAGCATCACAGAGGGCGCCACGTGGTGGGGAGGCGGCGCCTGGAGCTGGCACCGAGCGTGGGAGACCGCAGCCTGGCCTCGAGCTCAGCGCTTTGCATGGTGAGCTGCTTCTCCGAGCAGCGCTGGGTTCCTTCACAAGCGGACGACTAATTCCTCCGATTTAGGGTCAAATGGTGTGTCGGTTTGCATTTCTCTCACACTTGATGACGTCATGGGTGTTTTCATATATATTCTTGACAGATACAGCTTCTTCCGTGATAACTGGCAATGATTTTGTCACACTTACGCACATGTGCGTATATGCGTGTATGTGCAGATAGGAGGCATATGCACACGTGTGCAACATGCACCTGCAGATGCATCTAGGTGCAGATGCACCTACAGGTGCGTCCTGTAGGTGTATATGCACTATATGTGCACACATGATGCACACATGCACACATATGTGTGGGTGTGCATGCATGCACCTACAAGTGCACATGTGCACCTTCACTCAGGGCGGCAGGGGTGCTGCTTGCATTCGGAGCAGGTCTTCCTCCACACCGCACAGGGCCACTGCCCGCTCCCCTCCCGGACGGACTCTGATGTGCTTCCTCTTGTGGGCAGAACATTTGGATTTTATGTGGACAGATTAAAAACACGATTATTCAGTAAAACACATTTAAAGGAAAAGACACACAACAAAAGCTGCAATGCACTGGACCATCAGAGGCTGCGCCCCTGTCACCTCCGAGTGTTTGGGGGGCCCAGGGCCGGGTCAGGCCCACCCCCACCCCCTGCTCAGCTCCTCGCCTCCTGCAGTCTCTGCTTCCTCGTCTCCCACCAGTTTGGTTTAGCTCTGCCCGTTTGGGAGCTTTCATGTAAATGGATCTACAAAAGATGATTTATGGGGAACATTTCACTTACTGTTTTTGGAAACTGACAAGGTGATCCTAAAATTTGTGTGAAATCAAAAGGCTGAGAGTAACTCGGGGAACCTTGAGGAACTAGGTGGGAGGGCCTAGTTGCCTGATGCCAGGACTTCCTCAGCCTCGAGGAAAGACTGCCGGGCTATCCAGGCCAGGAAGGCACCACGGTCTATTTCTGCTGTGGGGGTGGAGGTGTATGGGGCAGGGGTAGGGTGGGTGATGGGTGCAGGAGTGGGGGTGGGGCCTGGGACAGACGTGTGCTGTTTCCGGCGGGTGGCCAGCACGCACCCGGCCGAGGTGGCCTGCTGCTGAGCAGTGTGCAAACACTTCTTTAGTGTCTGCGCCTCAGAGAGAAATTGCAGGCAGGTGTTGTAGGTCCAGGAACCGTGATTCGCTCTGACCCAGGAACCACACGCGTGCCTTTACCACTCGGGCTCCACACGTCGTCTTAGACGACCGGCTCCCGTCCTGCAGTAACCGATGCCGAAGCCCACCCTTGCTCGTGCCCGCGGCTGCCGAGCGCGTCTGGTCAGACGTGCTGTTTCTCCTACTTGTCTCCATCTGAGAAACCCAGTCCCAGGGCCGTCATCCCCGCCCTGGGGCATGGTTGCTGCCTGTCCTCCAGGCGGCCCTGTGCACGCCACCCTTGTCGCACCAGACAGTGACTGGCCTCGCCCTGTGCCAACTTCCCTCTCCGCTGGCCCGGCCCTTTGCACGGCACGCAGGGAAGGCCTGTCACGGTCCTGAGCACAGCCCCACCGACTCTGAGGGAGCTCCGAGCCGGCCTCTGACACAGTCCTTCCAGGCTGGCTCTTTGTGCCCCATCCTGTCGACAAGGAAGGAAGTCCCTTGTCCAGGCAACAGAAGTGGCCCTTCTGTAAACACCCCGTGATGAAGGTCGCTGTCAAGGGGCCGTGCGGGGTCCTGGGCAGAGCCCCAGCTTCAGCTGCTCCCTCCTGGCTGCCCCAGAGGCCTGGGGGGCCCATGGGCGCCTGCTGCCTGGAGGCCACACACTCTCCATCCAGGGCGAACACAGAGTTGTTTCTTTTCTAGGCTCTGCAGCACACGCGTGGCCCCTGCTTCCTCTCCGCGGCCTTACTTCATTCCTCATTGTGTTCACGCTTCCTTCTTTTGTGAAGGGATTCCCCTGTTTCTGGCCAAGTTCTTCGTTCCTCTTGGCCTCCCTTACTGTTTAAACAGTCAGCCTGGATATTACGGGAGGCTCTCCCCCACCCCCATGAGACCCAGGTGCTGGAAACTCCCAGAAGCCTCCCTGGACGACCGGGAAGAGCCGCTGGAGGGCCCACACAGGCTCACGGCAGCCCCTGGAATCTACCAACGTGTTCAGAGAATCTACCAACATGGCTGCTGATCGCTGGCTCAGGAGAAATCACCTCAAACGAGCCGGATGAGCGAGAGGTTGCTAGGGCCTGAGAATCAGTTCACTGGAGCTCCTCAGACAGACACGTGTCCAGACGGGGCTTCTGAAGGCCGCGGGCTAAGCGGCTGGTCTGGAAAGCAGACGCTCTTTCTCCATAAAAGCTGCTGTGCAGTAACGGTCAGGCCCACTGAAGCTTTGTCTAACCTAACCCGAGGAGCAGACCATTGTTTTTAAAGATTTATTTATTTATGCCTGCGGGAGCCGGGGTAAGTGCCCGCACCATGGAGCAGGCCATTTTAATGAGAAGCGGGAGCCACGGGCCTCAGGCCGCCACCAGCACACACGCAGCGGGGCTACATGCAAAACCATTTCGGGTGCAGGACGTCTCTTTCGGAGCTGTGTGGGAACTGGTCTTGCTTTAGAGAACGTCAGAAACGTAGCGATAACCCGGGCTCTATTTTAAAAGGAGGGTTTTTCTTTTTCTCCAGCAACTGAATTGACAGCCCCACTTGGTCGTATAAACCCCGGGCAGGGCTGACCTTTGTCAGACTTCATGTGTCTTTTAATGTCAGTAGAAAAACCTTGTGTTTCAGTCCATCCTCACAAAAACCATGAGAGGGTCAGACTGACCCTTCAACACTGGAGGTTTGGGGTGCTGATACCCCATTTGCAAGCAAATGGGGTTTGCCGATAACCCATCTTGCAGGTTAGAGTGAAAAGAAGGAAGGGGGAGCGATGACGCCCCGGGGAGGGTCTCAGAGGCGGGTCCCTGGGGCCACCTGGCCTCTCGCGCCTGCCTGAGCTGAGCTGACCCCCGGAAGGTCACCTCTGTCACCGCTCAGCCTTTCTCTTCTGCCCGGGCCTCTCACCCAGGAGCCCACGCAGAGGGATTTGCCATTTATACATCCGGGGCTTGCGAAGATCATGGCGGCAGCTCAGCTAAGAGCCACTCCAATGGCAAGGACAGGCAGAGGTTTAGGCAGAAGAGATGCAAATGCTACCTGTTAGCGCATGACCGCGAGACAGAACCACGAGGAGGTGGACGGACACACGGGGGACTGATAGGAGATGGCTGGAGGGACGGGTGGGTGGGTGGGTGGAAAAGGGGTGGGTGCTGAGGTTGGAGGGTACACAGATGAATTGTGGGCTGGTGGCGGATAGACGGGCGAGTCAGGTAGGCAGGTAAGGACAGGTAAGTGGGTAGGTAGATGATGAACAGATGGGAGAGAACTAGGAAAGCGGCTGGTGTCACGCAGAGTATGAAGGTGTGAGACCCAGGGGTCGTGTTGCCCAAGGGCGGGAGACCCCCAGCCTGAGCAGAGCGCGGGCCTTTGCGCTTTCTCGCCTGTAGTTCTGTCCATACTCGCTGACTTCACGAGGAGGGTCTCTCCACTCCTGCTGTATTCAAAGGCAGACCTCTTGTGTGAGCGCTGTCCTAGAAACACCTGGAGACTGTTCACCAGCCACCTGGGCAGCCTTTGGCCCAGTTGAAATGACACGTAGAACCAGCCAGGCCCGTCTCCTAGGGCTGGGAGAAGCTGGAGAGATTCAGGGATCTGAGAAGAGGCCAGTCACGCCCTCACTCCCCACTCCCACGGAGGGTCACCGGGCAGTTAGCTCGAGGGAAGGAGTCGGTGGCGGGGGGGAGGGGAGAGGAGGCATTAATGGGATCGTTCCTTGAGTGACATAAGGATCCCTCTGGAGGGGAGGAAAGTCCCTCTGGCTGCTTCTGTGACCCCTGTGCTTCCCGGCTGGGGGATCCCCACACCCTGCCCTGCCCTCATCAGGAAGAGAAGGGTAAGTTCGTGCGAGGCCATCTTGCGTAGAGCAGACAGAGGGCCACCGGCGTCCCGTGGATTATGCTGCAAACTTCACTCTAGGGTCACACTCTTAAGAGAGCACATTTGGCTCTGTGCTTTATGGGTAATAACTAGGCCATACCAGGTAACACCAGGTAATACTAGGTAATGAGGTAATACTGTTCCAGGGCAACCCCAGTGTGAAATGGGGTGGCCTGACTGTGGGTCTCACCTGCACACTTAAAGGGAACTATAATGAGACAACTGCAGGCACACATGAAAAGGGTAATAAAGGGCTTATTTACGAAAAGGGGAAATGAAGAAATGCATAACTCCGGGATAAAGGGAAAGAGATAAATTGGTGAATGCGTCCTACCAGTTCCGCTCATCTGGGACCCCAACAGCACCCTGAAAGAGAAAAACCAAGGACCCCAAGGCCCACAGGTCTGGTTATGCCAAGCCTGGCTGCTTGACTCCACCCTCGGTTCCTAGCACCCTCCCTTCGGTGGTGATGACATTACAGGATTTGTAGTCCTTGGTGCCTTGGGTCTCTTTGGCCTGGGGTGGGGGTGGGGTCCAGAAAACTTGTTTGTGGAGTTTTGTTCAGGGCATCCATTCCCCCCAACAATACCAGGTAACACCAAGTGATACCGGGTAATACTAGGTAATGAGGTAATACCAGGTAACACCAGGTAACACCGGGTAATGACTCCTATTGGGAAAAATCTCTTCCTACACTAGTTTCTCTGCAAACACTTCGCATGACATTGCATTGTTTCCACAGGTGGGAGCTGAGC
>NW_023602240.1:0-13876 GCF_014898055.3 Talpa occidentalis | reverse complement strand
CTGGTGTGAGATGGTATTCCATGGTGTTTTGATTTGCATTTCCCTGATTACAAGTGTTGTTGAACATTTTTTCATATGTCTGTTGGCCATTTGCATTTCTCTTCAGAAGAAGTTTCTTTTAGTCTTCTGCCCATTTTTTGAACTGGATTATTTTTCTTTGTTGTTTGCTGAGTCTCATCAGCTCTTTTGCAGATTTTTGTGATCAGTCCTTTATCAATTAGTTTTAGTTTGTTGGGTGCAAAAATGTTTCTCCAGTTGGTGGGTTTCTCTTTGGTTTTTTGTTATTGTCTCTTTTGCTGTGCAGAAGCTCTTTAATTTGATGTAGTCCAGCTGTTTATTTTCTCTTCACTATCACTGCTTTGGGTGATGTGTCTGTAAAGATGTCTTTGATGTGCAAATCCGTAGTGTTCGCCTATATTTCCTTCTATGTATTTTATGGTTTCAGGTCTTATGTCTAGTTTCTTTAATCCATTTTGAGTTGATTTTTTGTGTATGGTGTGAGGTAGTGTCAAGCTTCATTCTTTTGCATGTAGCGACCCAGTTTTCCCCAGCACCATTTATTGAACAAACTTTCTTTGCTCCAATGCATAGTCTTTGCTCCTTTGTCAAAGATTAGTTGACCATAAATCTGTGGGTTTATTTCTGGATTTTCTATTCGATTCCATTGGTCTGTATGTCTGTTCTTGTTCCAATACCATGCAGTTTTGATGATTATGGCTTTGTAGTATAGTTTGAAGTCTGGGAGTGTGATGCCTCCATTTCCTTCTTTTTTTTTTCAGTAGAGCTTTGGCTATTCGGGGTTTTTTGGTGATTCCATATGAATTTCATCAATAATTGTTCTATTTCTTTGAAGAATGCCATTGAGATTTTGATTGGAATAGCATTGAATCTGTATATTGCTTTTGGTAGGATGGCCATTTTAATAATGTTTATTCTTCCAATCCATGAGCAGGGGATGTCTTTCCATTTCTTTGTGTCTTCTTCTATTTCTTTTAACAGTGTTTTATAGTTTTCTTTGTATAGGTCTTTACCTCTTTTGTTAGATTTATTCCAAATATTTGATTTTTTTTGTTTCGATAATAAAAGGGGTGGTTTTTTTTGATTTCTTCTTCTTCAGATTTATTGTTTGTGTATAGGAAGGCTACTGACTTTTGCGTGTTGATTTTGTATCCTGCCACTTTACTGAATTGATTGATGAGTTGAATTAGTTTTTCTGTGGAGATTTGGGGTTCTCTATGTATATTATCATATCATCTGCAAATAGTGATAGTTTGACTTCTTCTTTTCCTATTTGGATTCCTTGGATGTCTTCTCTTGTCTTATTGCTCTGGCTAGGACTTCCAGTATTATATTGAAAAGCAAGAGTGGTGAGAGTGGACATCCTTGTCTTGTTCCAGATCTTAATGGAATTGCTTTCAGCTTTTCACCATTGAGAATGATACTGGCTGTTGGCTTGTCATAGATGGCCTTTATGATGTTGAGGTATGTTCCTTGTATCCCAAGAATTTCAAGGGCTTTTATCATGAATGGGTGTTGCACTTTGTCGAAAGCTTTCTCAGCATCTATTGATATTATCATATGGTTTTTATATTTCTTTTTGTTGATGTGTTGGATAACGTTGATTGATTTTCGGATGTTAAACCATCCTTGTGCCCCTGGAATGAATCCAACTTGGTCGTGGTGAATTATCTTATGGATACATTGTTGGATTCTGATAGCTAAAATTTTATTGAGGATTTTTGCATCAGTGTTCATTAGGGAGATTGGCCTATAGTTTTCTTTTTTGTGTTGTCCTTATTCGGTTTTGGTATTAGTGTAATATTGGCTTCATAGAACGTGTTTGGTATTGTCCCTTCCTTCTCAATTTTTTGGAAGAGTTTGTGAAGGATAGGCACTAATTCGTCTCTGAATGTTTGGTAGAATTCATTTGTAAATCCATCAGGTCCTGGGCTTTTGTTTTGGGGAGGTTTTTTTATTACCATTTCAATTTCGCTGCTTGTAATTGGTCTGTTTAGGTGTTCTATTTTCTTCTTTATCTAGCTTTGGGTGATTGTAGAGTTGTAGGAATTTGTCCATCTCCTCTAGATTGTTGAACTTGTTTCCATATAACTGTTCATAGTAGTTACTGATTATTCTTTTGATTTCTGCTGTGTCCGTTGTGATTTCTCCTCTTTCATTTATGATCCTGTGTATTTGTGCTTTCTCCCTTTTTCCTTGTGAGCCTGGCTAGGGGTTTGTCTATTTTATTTATTTTTTCAAAGAACCAGCTCTTGGTTTCATTGATCTTTTGGATTGTTTTTTTAGTTTCAATTTCATTTATTTCTGCTTTGGTTTTTATTATTTCTTTTCTTCTACTGGTTTCTGGGTTTTTTTTGTTGTTCTTTTTCTAGATCTTTGAGCTTCGAGATTAGGTTGTTTCTTTGAGTTCTTTCTTGTTTTTGATGTGAGCTTCTATTGCTATATATTTTCCTCTTATTACTGCTTTTGCTGCATCCCATACATTTAGGATATTGGTGTCCTCCTTGTCATTCAATTCAAAGAATTTTTTAATTTCTTCTTTGATCTCCTCGTTAGTCCCAGTGGTCTTCCAGTAGTGTGGCTTTTAATCTCCATGAGGTAGGATAGTTCCTTGCCTTCTTTTTATGATTTATTTTCTAGTTTGATGCCTTCGTGGTCAGAAAAGATGGTTGGTATGATTTCAATCTTGGTGTATCTGTTGATGTTTGTCTTGTGCCCCAGTATGTGATCGATCCTGGAGAATGATCCGTGTGCGCTTGAGAAAAATGTGTACTCCGTTTTTTTTGGGTTTAGTGTTCTATAGATGTCTGTTAAGCCCAAATGCTCTAGGTCCTTATTTAGAGCTTTAGTTTCTTTACTTATTTTTTGTCTTGTTGATCTATCCATTGTTGATAGTGGTGTGTTGAAGTCTCCCACTACATATGTGTTTTCTCTGATGTCTGTTTTCAGAGAGGACAACAGTTGTCTGATATATTTTGGTGCTCTTTCGTTTGGTGAGTATATGTTAATGAGTGTTATTTCTTCTTGAAGTATTGTCCCCTTAATCATAATGTAGTGACCATTGGGGTCTCTTTTTATTTTTTTGAGTTTGAAGTCTGTTTTATCTGATATAAGTATAGCTGTTCCTGCTTTCTTTTTTGGCCCATTTGCTTGTAGGATTGTTTTCCATCCTTTGACTTTGAGCCTATTTTTATCTTTTGTAGCTAAATGTGTTTCCTGGAGACAGCAAAAGGTTGGGTTTTGTTTCTTAATCCAGGCTGCAACTCTGTGTTTTTTATTGAAGAGTTTAGTCCATTTACATTTAGAGTTAATATTGATATGTTAGCATCTGTATTTGCCATTATGTTTGTCTTTCCTTTGATTTTATTTATTTATTCTTTTAATAACTTTTTTTTTTTTTTTGGTCTTCTTTCGTTGTTATTCGTCCCTCTGAAGTTCTGGCTTTAGGATTCCTTGTAGTATTTTTTGGAGTGGGGGTTTAGTCGCAATGAAATTCTGGAGTTTCTCTTTGTCTGGGAAGGTCCATATTCTTTCTTCATGGAGGAAAGAGAGCTTTGCGGGATAGAGTATTCTTGGTTGGCATCTGTTTTCTTGAGTCTGTTGACTATGTCCCTCCACTCTCTCCTTGCCCGTAGTGTTTCTTCAGAGAAGTCTGATGTCAGCCTGATTGGTTTTCTTTGAATGTTATCTGTTTCTTCCCTCTTGTCAGCTTCATTATTTTTTCCTTGTCCTGGATTCTTGGGAGCTTTACTATTATGTGTCTTGCTGTGTTTTTCCTTTCGTCGTGGAAGTTTGGTGTTCTTCTTGCTTCTTGTATATCAATTTTCAGCTCCTTCTTCTCATTTGGGAAGTTCTCTTCAATTATATCCATGAATATTTCTCTGTTCCTACATCTCTCTCCTCTCCTTCTGGAATTCCTATAACTCTTATATTTCCTTTCCTCATGGAGTCAGATAGTTCCCGAAGTCTTTCTTCATTCTTTTTCCTTCGTACTTCTCTTTCCTTTTCTGTTTTGGTTCTTTTATTTCTGTGTCTTCAAGATTACTTATTCGTTCTTTCATTTCATCTATTCTGCTTTCATTGCTTTTCCCAGAGTTCTTTAGTTCCTCCATTATTCTTTGATCTCCTGCATTTTTCTTACTTCCCTCTTTAGGGACTCAATTTCCTTCTTCTGATCTATCACTTTTTTAATCATGGCAATTTTAAATTCTCTTTCTGGAAGGCTCAGAAGTTCTTCCAAGTTGCTGTCGTTGCAATCTGGGGAGTGGTTTTCTTTTTGTGGTGTGCTTCTTTCCTGAGGAGTTTTTAGGTTGCGTGTGGTTCTTCTACTCCCTACTGTCTGTTTTCTAATTTGTCGTATGCATTGGGACACTGTGTTGCTCGGACTGACTGACATCTTGGGTGAACTTCTCCGCTCCCTCTGGCTCTTCCAGGAGCCATCTCTGTCTTCTGGGGGAGCTTTCTGCTGGTTTAGGCAGTTTTTACTGAAAGAAATGTCCCTGTTCTCAAATGGCGACGCGGGATGCAGTCCCTGCGCCTCCGGTTTCAGGCACACTCTTCTGCGCACCCGGTCTGCCCCGGACGTGGGTGCCTGCTCCCTCTGTGGGCTCAGACTGCTGGTCGGAAGGGGCGTGGCGTGGAATAACTTCCCGGCTGGCCACTGGGTCCTCCAGAAACCTTCTGCTCTTTTCAAGCAGTCTTAAAGAAAATGTCCTGTTTTATAGGGGTTAGTTGACCTTTTTTTTTCCTGGTCGCTAGGTGGCGCCAGAGATCTCTCCTATTGTCCTTGGGGGCTGTTTTTCGCCTCCCCCCACCCGTGGGACAGCGAACAGAGCGGGGAATGGTAGGGTACACACACTCACAGCTTTGGGGGCTGTGTCTGCCTTGTGCCCCACCGTCGTGGAGAAAACCACACCCGGAATTTTCGTGCCCCGGGTCTCAGTTCAAAGCCCTAGTTCCAGGACGCGGGCTGTAGCCCAGTTCAGTGGCGCGGGAATGGCGCCTTTTGCACAGCTCCCGTGCCTGGGCGCTGGTTCCTGCTCACTCAGGGAGGGACCTTCACCTCAGTGAGGACCTCCGTGCGTCTCCCCGCAAGCCTAGGTCGTCTCCCCGCAAGCCTAGGTCGCAGGCGTGGGGACCTGGGCAGCTGCGATCCAGGTGTGCACTTACTTTTCAAGTGCACGCCGAATGCGCCGCTTTCCCGCGCAGGCTTACCGGCAGCCCGGGCTGTGTGCACGTCTCCCAGGGTCTTTGTTCTTGTCTAATGGCGCCCGGAGCCGTTCGCTCACCGCCACGGCGGATCCTGCAGGGTTCGCCTCAGCTCCCGTTCACGGGGTTGTGGTGGCTGCAATAGTTCCTTTCCACGCACAGTCCCGCTTGCTGCGTCGTTTGTTCTTGTGGGCCGTTTTGGTTTGTTGTTTCCTCCTCTCTGCCGGTCGGAGAGTGCAGCCTCTGTGGGCGGGGGAGGGAGCAGGGTTCTGTGCTTCCCTCCGTTTTCTAGTCCTCTTTTATGGCAACTTTCTTCTTGGGTAGTTTGCTGGGAGTCGTCTGTTTATCTTCCGTGTCCCAGTTCTCACTGGGCCCTGCCGCTTTTCCTCCCTATTCACTTTTTTTAATGGGAGATCTTACTCGCAGTGTCTCCTCGCCGCCATGTTGCTCCGCCCCTCAACACTAAACTTTAAACAAACATAAATATCTTTCCAGAATCAGTAGAGGATCTGGGGATATGCTTCCTGTTACTATTACTAACAATTGTTAACCACATTTGTAGGCTTAGGTGATTCATGGATCTCCCAAGGCTAACACTTAAAATATGGAATCGAGAATGAATCAAACTTGAACCTGTTTTTCTGTCTGGTTTACTAGAGATGTTTATCTGAGAGATTACTATGAATCATAGGATTATAAGATTGCTGTTGTGACAGAAGGCATTTTTTAAAAGTAGAGCTTCTGCAAGTCTCCAAAATAATTAAAATGCATAAAACACACACAGCAGATGGCAAAAGGGTTTGAATTAAATGTGTGTGACTTTTTACTACCTAGTTTTACATGATAATGTGTTTGTTGTGTGGTTTAGGTGGTGACCTTTCACAACTTCTGTAGATACTTAAGTGGAATGTTCTCTCTGGAGTAGCTAAAATCTGGCAATTTTTGAATAGAAATGTTTTCTAATGCTTAATTTATTATTTTACTATTGTAATAGCAAATAAAATTGAATGTCATCTGAAGTTTCTTTCTCTGATATTTATCCCTTTTCCCCACCCACATGGTTGAGAAAATTAACTGGCAAAATTTCTTTTATACCATTGTGTTTCTGCTTTTAACCTTAAAAGTAATGTGCTTTCAGACTTTCTTTTCAAAAAAATAGCTTTGAACATGAACAGAAATGTTATGCCCTTTGGCGTTACCTTATTTCCGATGAACTTAATCCAATTACTTCCATCATTTATTTTCTTTATTCTCAAGTTAATGCATTTGTAATTCTGACTTACTATTCTAAGGATGACAGTGAATTTTTGACAGTTCACCTGTTTTGGTTATCTATTGTAGTATGACAACCCCCAAACTTGTTGGTTTAAGGAAATGACTATTCCAATAAAGATTAAGACCTTAGAAATAAACTTAGTGAGAGATGTGCATAATCTGTATTTGAACAAAAATTAACACTATTGGAACACCATTAGAGTTGGACAAATAAAAGGAATTTCCTGGTTTTACATACATACTAAAAATTATGAAAAAAGACAGTTCTCCTTATTTAATGTACAAATTTAGTGCAATACCAATAAATCTACAAACAGCTCATTTTTGGGAATAGAAAGGTTGATGCTTAAATTAATATAGAAAACAAGCATTAACAACAGCCAGAAAATCACTTTGAAAAAAGAATAAAATTTGCAGTTGATAACTTACCTACCATACATTAAAAACATACAATACTAAATCCCTTTATAAATAAAAACAGCAGATAACATCTTTAATTAAAACAGTCTCCTTTAACCTTCATGTAGGGAAAAGATTTCCTAACTTTTATTAAAAATACAGAGCCAATAAAGGAAAATACTGATAAATTTGACAACCTAAAAACATTAAAATATCATGTAGTCAAAACCACTATAAAACAAAGTCAAAGACAACTGAAAAAGGGTGAGAAAATATTTACAATATCCACACAGACAGAGGTAATGTCCCTAATATGTAAAGAACTGTTTAAAATGGAGGAACATTCCCGGTAGTGCAGCGGTTGAACGCTGGATTGCGAAGCTGCCCGCAACATCTGCAGCACCGGTTCGATCCCCGGCTGCTACCTGGCCACCGGAGGAGGGTCCCACATGGCGCGCAGACCTCTCCTGCCGCTGCTGCTCCCCTCAGCAGTGTACTTCGGTCTTTCTGCCTGCTGTGCTCCCCGCTCTGGCTCTGGTGAATTCTCTCGCCCTCCTGAGCTTCTGACTGTACCCAGTGCTTGTATAAATAAATAAATATATCTTTAAAAAATAAAAAATAAAATGGAGGAACAAAATAAAAAAAGTTATAGAAAAATAGGCAATGTCTATGGATTATGGATAATTCATAAAAAATAAGAATACTGCAAATATAATAAGCATATAAAATGTTCAATCTCAGTATGAAAGAAATGTGAATTAAAACAGCACTAGAAGTTAGCCATTTCTAACTTTTCAGAATCTAAAAATGTTTTTAAAAGGACAATTTCTGTTAAGTGAGGTCATAGGGAAATAGTTACCCTTATACACTACTAGTAGGAATTCAAGTAGTGTGATACAATCTGCTGAAACAAAAATTTAGTAATACCTAACAAAACTCCATATTTATCTTTTTTTTTCATATTTATCTTTTGATTTAACAATTGTGTTTTAAGAAACTGGAGTGATGCACGCCACCAAAAACATGAAAATAATATTCGCTTGTAGCATTATCTTTACTTCCAAAACATTAGAAATAACCTAAATGTCCATACATAGGGCAATGGTGGAATTAATATTGTGTATTCTGTATTCACCAAATAGAGTATTATGCAGCTTTTAAAAATAATAAAGATGGTATCGATGGGCTTATTTAGAGTGTTTTCTGGTATATACTATTGTAAGAATTTTTTTTTAAATATTATTTATTTATTTTAATTTTTAATTTTTAAATTTTATATATTTTTACATCATTTTTCATTTTTGCACAATATATGCATTTTCATCTTGGTTATAGTCCCCATACAAAATTCAAAAGAGTATCTGTAGTTGTTATCCATCAGTAAGAGACGCTATCTGAGAAAAATACACTTATGTTCTGTTTGTGCAAAAGAAATATGGGTATGATAAATCACAATCTGAAGGAATTACCATCAGCGGATGGGTGGAAGTAGGAAAGAAAGAAACGAGAATGAGAATATGGTGGTAAGACTGAGAATAAAGGAGAAATATTGAAGCAAATATACCTGTTTTGTATAGTTTTTACTTTTAAAATCACATTTACTTAGCAAATAAAAAAATATCCACAATTAGGATTGTGGGCCGGGTTACCCCAAATGAATACATAAATGGACCTAACTGTATTACAAATAATGTAGCCATATTGAATATGATGGAACTAAAAGAACTAACGTTGGAAAACAGTATTATGATTAGAATATATAAGTATTACATACTCTATTAAATTTGACTCTTTCATGGGTATAAATTAGTAATTCAGTTGCTACGTGTATGTGTAGTAGGATTGAACAAATACGTAATATAGATAATGAAAGTGAGCTTTCTCACAGTTAGGAAAGGAAGTTGCAAATAAGGAAAGGGGGAAGCTATAATGAGCATTGTAATGAATTGGAATGCATTATCTGTATGAATTTATAGGTATATGTATTTATATTTATGCTTGTTTATATTCTATATTTACCTAGGTGTAAATCTATATATATGACTTAACTATAATTACACACATACAGATAGAAATAGAAATATAGATGTGTAGATACATGCATGGATTGGCATGCATGCATATATATCTTAGCTTCTTAGCCTTGTCCACTGACAGGGCCTAGAAGTGATGACACTTCAGTAGCTGTGACCATACACAATAGATCTTGGTTAAATACCATCCTCCCTTCTAGTACTAACCAGCCCCAACTTAACTTCCAAGGTCAGAGAGATTGGGTGTGTTGAGAATGATTTAATGTAGTATATACGTGTTGATCCTCAGTGATGCACACCTGACACTCATGTACTATCATGTTATGTTAGTTCAATAAATATAAATAAATAAACACCATTTCTACTAAAAGGAACCAGAATTTCTTGAAGAAGTGCTTACATTCCAGGATTGGGGCAGAGAAAGTGTAAATGAGCCTAGAACTTGTGGTGGGATGGGGGCTAATCAGAAAAACATAAGAGCAAATTGAGGCGAATATGTTGTTTTGTATAGTTTTTACTCTTAAAGTCATGTTCCTAGGGGCATCCTTGGTGGTGCAAAGGGTTAAGTCACAGCACTGTGAGCTATCCACAGCCACTGCAGCATGAGTTTGATACCCGGCCTGGGACGTGACCCAAAAGGCATAGCAGACCTCTTCTGCCTCACTGCTGCTCCCTTAGCAGTGTACTTCGTTAGGTCTGCCTGTTCTACTCCCCACTCTGTCTCTGGTAAATCCTCTCACCCCGCCATGCCTTTGGCCTGCACCCCAGCTCTTTTAGGTATAAATAAAATCTTTAAAAAAATGTTTCTAATGGCCAGAGCTGGAACAATTTGAGGAATAAAATAAATAATGATGGTATTGGATTATAACTTATTAACTAAAATAAATGCCACATTAAGTTATGTAAATAATTTACTAAGTGGGAGGAAATAGACTGATTTTTCTTGTAATGAATTCTAATTAATAAATGTAGAATGAATGAGAGAAATATAAAATCATTATTATTAGATCAACACTGTGGTATAATTGTTGCAGGCAACTTCCACCAAAGGATGGATGTGTAGCATCAGTGAGCAAAATTTTGAGGAGAGACAGGATGTTTGTAGTTTCAAAGTCCCTAGATATTCAACAGTAAGGAGCAGGAAACAGTAATGTTCATATGAGAAACCGAGTCAGAATCACCCGACTTGATCAAGATTGTGTTGATCAAGATTAACATAATCAGCTGCAGGACATAGTGATGTCATGTACCTGAGAAGGACATCAAATGCACTGAGAAGGACATCAAATAAACCAAAATAAAAATATGGTCTTCAAAATAAATGATAATTTGTCATAAAATGTTAGTCATGAAAAACCAAGAAAGACTGGCCTATCATACTTTATAGGAGACTAAAAAGATATAACTAAAAGTGGGATACCATACAGAATCCTGATGCAGAAAAAGTACATTATGAGAAACACTGTAAAAATTTTGTAAGGTCTATAATTTAGTTAAAAAATATTCTTTCAATGTTAATTTACTATCATTGATAATTATACTATGATTATATATAACTGAGTACACAAGTTGTTAAGATTAGAAAAAGCTGTGTAGAGGATATGTAAACTCTAAGTTTGCAACTTCCTATAACTTATATTATTGAAAAAAATAACCCAACAATAACCTTATATTCCCCTTCTGAGATGGTTTGGACCTAATTGGGCGTTCTTTTGTTGTAGCTGCAAATCTCTGAAGGTTTGAGTTGTTTATTGAGATTATTAGGTTTCTCTTCTTTATGTAATTTCAGGGTCTCTTTAGTGATCTTTCCCTCTTTCCATAGAAGGCAGCCTTTACTTCTTACATGAGAGCCCAGATTCCAAGATTCTAAGTGCAGAAACTACCTAGTAGTGAGATTCAGAAGTTCTAAAACATCCCATCCTCCATATTTGATTGGGAAAGCATTCATAGGCCAACCAAAACCCAAAATCATAGAAGAATGAATTCTTTCTTTTAATAGGAGATTGGCTTGTGCATACAGGAGGGAAGGAATTGATTGTGATCCTTTTGGAAATTAGCTGCTGCCCCTGCCATGGGCTTTTTCTGTTTTTTTTTTTTTTTTTTTTTTGTAGACATCATTGGCAGATAGCAGACTATAATTTATGAAGCTGATACAGCCTTGTAGATAAAGACAGAGCCAAGGGAGAGTAAGTTCAAGAAGTCTTAACAGTTTGGCTGAACAGTTTTAGGAAAGAGACAAAAATTGAAAAAAAAAAAAAAATCTGTATTTGAAATTTCCTAAATGTTTTCTTCTTTATTTTCTATAGTTTCAATACTTGAAATAACTACAAAGGATCTCTAAAATTCATCTTTTGTTTTTTGGCAGGATTATACCTAAGCCCTTCTGAAAGATGGAGATCAACTCTGTTTAAACTCCCTTGTTAATGTTATCTCAATTTAAAAATGAAACAATTTCAAAAAGTAAACTTCTGTGAAAGATAGTCTTTCTCCATAGCACATTCCAACAATTTACAACCTTTAATTTAGGAAGTTTTTTCTTTTTTTTTTTATTTAAACCTCCTAGACACAGAGTTTGCTTCCATTTTGTCACATTCTTGGTTTTTTTTTTATTTGTTTTTTTTAAAGATTTATTTATTTATGCATACAAGAGCTGGGGTATGGGCCAGAGATGCAGGGGGGTGAGAGGATTCACCAGAGACAGAGTGGGGAACAGAACAGGCAGACTGAAATACACTGCTGAGGGGGACAGGAGGTGAGAGAGGAGAGGTCTGCTTCGCCATATGGGTTGCTCCTTGGCCAGCTGGGGATAGACTGCGTGCTGCAGAGGCTGTGGATTGCTTCAGAGTGCAGTGCTTAACCCCTTGCCCCACCAGGGAGGCCCCGTTTGTCACATTCTTGATGGAGCAGTTCCTCTGTGCTTCCAAAAGATACTGTCTAATTTGACATCTTTTATCCTACTAAAAATGATTTTTTTTTTCTTGGAATTCATAGTAAGTATGTACAGAATGCTTACGCGTGTCAGACACTGTTTAAAGGCTTTATAATGATCCCAACAATGACAAAGTTAAGCATTAAGATTGTTTATATTTGCATATAAGGAAACTGAGAAATAGAATACATAGCATACCCTTGGCAATATAGTAAAGAGGTCTAGCATGGATGCCGTTTCATGCTGTTGAGTTAACAGAGTCTGATTTCTTGTCCACTACGCTTTGCTGTACTTAGCATGACTGACTGGTTTCCATTCCTGAATGAAATGATGTCTTCAAATTATGTTTTTTTTGAAAAAATGTGTTTATATATAATATCCACATATATGTATAATATGTATGTAACATTTGCCATCTTAACCATTTTCTTTATTTTCTCCAAGTATTTCCCATTCTCCCTCAATAAAAGAATCATCATCAGAAGGCATTCAATACCTGAATAAAATACAGTCTCTTTTTCACAATCTCAAATTTTACCTTTTCCATTTAATCTTCATTTTTTCCATGCTTTCTTTCCCCATCCTCCAGTGCATAAATTTTAATATATTCCTTATGGTAATGAAATTTGACCAAGTACCACAGCATATTTAATGAGGATGAAGAGCCTATTTTGGAAATATGATGCTTGAGGTAGAATGATGGACAGTCCATAAACTATAGGAGGTTATCATAATTAGCTTTCCATAATAAGATACTTTTATGCTATAATAATCTAAAAATTCATACTATATATATTTTAAATATATTAAACTACCATTATTTTTACATCCTTGTTCATTCATAACTATATCTTAACTTATAAGAACATTTTTTATGGGATTTCATGTCTAATTTCTCAAAAATAACAAGGCAATCACAAATTATTAACTATTTGTGAAATAATCATCCTAAGTGTAAAGAGATAAGGTTACTATTTCTGAGAATGTTTTTAAACTAAAAGTAGATAATCAATATTGCGGTTTTATATTGTAACATTCAAATAGTGCCTAAATCTTTAGCTAATTCATAAAGCTAAAAATTTTTGTGTCCTCATCACCCAAAGCAGTGATAATGAAGGCAAAGATAAACAGCTGGGACTACATCAAATTAAAGAGCTTCTGCACAGCAAAAGAGACAATAACAAAAACAAAGAGAAACCCCACCAACTGGGAGAACATTTTTGCACCACAACACTAATGATAAAGGACTGATCACAAAAATCTGCAAAGAGCTGATGAGACTCAACAACAAAGAAAATAATCCTGTCAAAAAATGGGCAGAAGAGCTAAAAAGAAACTTCTCTGAAGAGGAAATGCAAATGGCCAACAGGCATATGAAAAAATGTTCAACATCTCTTGTAATCAGGGAATGCAAATCAAAACTACCATGGAGATACCATCTTACACCAGTGACAATGGCACATATTAAAAAAACTAGCAACAACAAATGTTGGCGAGGATGTGGAGAAAAAGGAACTCTCCTGCACGGTTGTTGGGAGTGCAAACTGGTCCAACCACTATGGAGAGCTGTGTGGAGATTTCTGGACCTACTAAACATAGAGCTTCCATATGATCCAGTGATTCTACTCCTAGGTATTTACCCAAAGGACACAGAAACATCAATTCCAAAGAGCACCTGCACCCTATGTTTATAGCAGCACTGTTTACAATAGCTAAGCTTTGGAAACAAACCCAATTGCCCAAAAATAGATGACTGGATCAAGAAGATGTGGTACATATACACCATGGAATATTACTCAGCATTCAAAAAAGATAAACCCATGCAATTTGCAGCAACATGGATTGGTGCTGGAAGGGATCATGCTCAGCGAAATAAGCCAGAAAGAAAAAAAAAATACCGGATGGTCTCACTCATAGCAGGAATCTAGAAAACTTAAATAAGGGACCAGGAAAATGAATAACTATAAGAAAGTGAAAATCAAAATCAACAAAAAACTATGATCCAGAGGACACT
>NW_023602239.1:0-13893 GCF_014898055.3 Talpa occidentalis | reverse complement strand
ATATAAAGTATCACACAAATATCCTCAAACCCAGATACAGAGACACTTTAATAGGTTCATTAACTTTTTATGAATTTCATTCACTCATGTTTTTCAGTAAAAATATAGTCGATTTTCTCAGATAATTGCAAAACAAGTAATATAATTGATAAGTTAAAACCTAAGTGTCATTCTGATTCATTTTCTTCCCTACATTCAATTTTTTAGTCTATATCCACATACTTCAAAACACTACCACTTCTTAGAAGACTTCAATCACCACCCTGACCAAAAAGAGACTGTTCACCTCCCATATTATTTCTTACACTATCTACACTATCTCTGTGTTTATATATCACTTTCTTTTTTTTTTTTAATTTTCTAGAGGCATGTCTATTTAATTTATTTATTTATTTATTTATATATTTATTATGTTTGTTTGTTTGGTTATACATGCACTGGGTACAGTCAGAAGCATGGGAGGGTGAGAGAATTCACCAGAGCCAGAGCGGGGGAGCAGCAGCAGAAGGACCGAAGTACACTGCTGAGGGGAGCAGCAGGCGGCAGAGAAAGTTGCTCACCATGTGGGACCCTCCTCGGTGCCGGGAGCAGCGGGATCGAACCGGCTGCAGAGGCTGCAGGTAGCTTCGCAACCCAGCGCTCAACCGCTGCGCCACCGGGGAAGCCCTATCACTTTTTTTTTTTTTAAGATTTATTTATTTATGGCCTCCCGGTGGCGCAGCGGTTGAGCGCTGGGTTGCCAAAGCTGCCCACAGTCTCTGCAGCGCTGGTTTGATCCCCGGGCATGGGCAAGGATCCCACATTTGCGTGCAGACCTCTCCTGCAGCCCACTGCTCCCCTCAGCAGTGTACTTCATCACTCTGCCTGTTCTGCTCTCCGCTCTGGCTCTGGTGAATTCTCTCACCTCCCACGCCTTTTGACTATACCCAGTGCTTTATAAATCAATCAATCAATCAATCAATCCAATCAATCTTAAAAAAAAAAAAAAAGCCCAGGACCAGATCGTTTCAAAAAAAAAAAAAAAAGATTTATTTATTTATGATTACAAGGCCAGAGGTGTGGGAGGTGAGAGGATTCACCAGAGACAGAACAGGGAACAGAACAGACAGACAGACCCAAGTACACTGTTGAGGGGAACAGTGGGTGAGTCAGGAGAGGTCTGCTGCGCCATGTGGGTAGCTCCCTGGCTGGGGATCAAACTCACGCTGCAGAGGCTGTGTGATAGCTTTCACAACGCTGCGCTCAACCCCTGGCGCCACCAGGGAGGGACCTATATATTATTTCTTATTTTATTATCATCTGTCAATATTGTTGTTCATGTCCATTTCTCAAAAGCAACCTATTATAAGTACTGTATATTTGCTAAACTGAATTGTTTTGCTAGATGTCTCAAATTCTCAAATTATTTAAAAAAAGGCTATTAGCCTAAAATATATTAGTACACTGGGAGACTAATAAAAACATATAAACCTAATGATTAGAAAGCCCTTTGCTTCCCAGAAAAACATTTGTTCAATGTAAAGACAGATGATACCATCTCAAATCCCAGTAGTTATGCATCATTCATCTTTGGTAACAGAAAAGTCAGTTGCAATTACATATTGAAATACCATCTTGTGATTTTGGAGTTTACATATGATGTCAGAAGTGAAAGATAATGTAATCAAGAAGATCATAAATAACTAGTACTCTTCTGGGGAAAGACGGTCCCAGGAGTTCATAATGATTGCACTAAATAGGGAATTAGAGTAAAAATCATTTCAACACCTTGTGATCAAAACAAGATTACACACTTGAGCATAATTATTCAACAAGTATTTATTTGTCATTATATTCCTAGTATTTTAGCTCACATCATGAAACATTTTTTTGTCCTGAAGGACTATTAGATTTGCTTATAATCTACAATTTCTTGTTGCTCAATTTTAGTGCAGTATAATTATAATGTATGACATAAAGACATTGGTTTTACACATTTACAGTTTGCAGAGAATAGACTATCTAACCTTTCAATAGAAAAGCTTATTTCTAACAAAAGAAAATCCTGATGATTTTTTTTTTAAGATTTATTTATTTTATACAAGCACTGTGTACAGTCAGAAGCGTGGGAGGTAAGAGATCACCAGAGCCAAAGCAGGCAGCAGAACAGGCAGACTGATGAAATACACTGCTGAGGGGAGCAGTGGCGGCAGGTGAGGTCTGCGCACCATGTGGGACCCCTCCTCCGGAGGCCGGGGAGCAGCCGGGGATGGAAACCGGCGCTGCAGAGGCTGCGGGCAGCTTTGCAACCCAGGCTCAACCGCTGTGCCACCGGGAGAGCCCAGATGCTTGAGACTCTAAATTTTTAATAAACTCAAAGGTGTAGTCAGTGCTGCTGGTCCAGAATATATAGCAATTTGATAATTTGGTTTACTGGCTACTAATTTGGAAACTAAACCAGAGGTGGAATATTCTGCTAATCTGGATAAAGAAGTTGTGCTGTATTACTGAAAATATGTTAGAAAGAAATGAGAATCGAAAATGAATCAATGATGGACTACTTTCATGGAGAAAGCTTCTTTCCATTAAAAAAAATACATTTTGTTTTCCAAAAAATAAATGCTTTTGAAAAATTAACCTGTGACTTATTGAGTGGATTTCCCTGTAGATCTCCTACTTGTGTTTCAATTTTGATAAGGAAATTTGGGTCAGCATCAGAGTCACAAAAAGCCACAAATGTTATCAAGCAACCTGTGCTGATCACAGTTCTAACAGAGGAGCTGTTGTCCCTGCCCCAGTAGTCACTAGTCAGCCAGATTTTCTCTTCCCAGCTTGTCATGCTGACAGTCAGCTTTCCCACAAAGGGGGTTTTGTTAAGAAACCCTTATTTAATATCAACTCTCCTTAATAATGGAGGAATGGGTAAGTTACTTAAATAGTTAAAAACAGACTACTAGTAGACTTACATTTTAATACTAAAAGAACTCAGTTATTCTGCCTTTATACTCTAATCACTCTCTCCAGAGTCAGTAACTGTTAGTAGAACAGCCATATATCATGATATATAGCCCTGGATTTTAGGATCTACTCCACTTGACATATCATAGATATTTTGTGCTGTGACTCAAGCACTATCTTCCCAGAGAAAAGTTATGTAGTTTAAACAAGAGATTCAGTTTTGTGTTGCCTACTCTGAGATGATCAGAGTCCTCCTGTAGAGAAAAACCTGACAACCGGAGAAATCCTGGTGACATCAGCCTTTTTGTAAACTATCATGGGCCATGTTTTCTGTGTTTCTAGGACCATACTTATTCTTTGTATTTTTTCACTTATTGTTTTTAACAATTTGTTGAAGGACAAAACACACAGCTCTGCCTATGAACTCACAAAGACTGTAACAGTTGAAGGTATTCAGAGTGTTACTAGCATTCATCTGGGTCATTTTCTTATAAAGTCCTTCTCAGACAAAGGCAAGAATTCTAGCAGAAATCCATACCCTTGTTCCCACTTAATTATATCATTTTATTATTCGATCAGAGGAAGTATGTAAGGTGATATCCTTTCAATTTACTATCCTGAAGAGTATTTTCAAATTGCGCTCTTAACCTGGTAAAGACTATTTCTCAAAGCTTAAAAATAGAGCTTCTATCATATTTCTTTGCTTTTTCCAGCAAACCAAAAGGTTTCTTTCTATTTAGACCAATGATTGTGTAAATATTTATGTCTTCCCTCTATGAACTTAAAATGTTCCTACATTTTAACCATTAATCAAAAACTTCCATAATGTAAAACAATAGTAATAATAACTAATTCTAATAGGGATTAGAATTTTGAAGCCCAAGGTTGAAGAGTAAATCAGCTTAAGAGTTGAGGCGAAACAGAATGCCTGGATCATAAAAGATTTCAAAAATATTTATTGCCTAGCTTATTTGTAGACATTTGAGTGTAAATTCATGCTTGGATATCTTGGTTGTTCTTGTTAATTTATCTCACTCTTATTTGCAAAAATTTTATTTCCTGATGTCATTATATCCTCAATGCTGAACTTTCTAAGCCTCAGGCTATGTCTCAGTTTGACTTCCTTCAGAAAGCCTTTTTCCATGTGTACTTTCATCTTAATCCATGGATTTATATATAGGTTAAGTGAATTGAACATTTTCCCACAAACTTGTCTCCTCTGGTTGTTGCAAGTTAGAGTTGCTAGAGTCTCAATGGATGAATGAAACTTTTTAAAAAATGATCTTTTGGGTCAGGTGGACACAGGCCTGCAGGTTACGGTTGCCAAGTACTTATGATTTCAAGTATTCTGCATTTTTGCTGAATTGTAGATGAAGCACTTGGATAATGAATGAACAAGAACATTACAATTATACGAAAAGTTTCAAGTTGAAGAATACTCAGTTTTTACTCTCACCCAGCAGTGTTACTATTTATTTAAACACTTCCCTTTTGGAAAGACCCTCGGCCAGTGGTCCAGAACTGAGCAGGTCATGCTGGTGTATCTGCAAACTGATGAGAAAAGGACATCCTACAAAAAATATTGGCCCTGTGGGACATCTTAAGCTGCAGGATACACATGGGTGGAAAGGAACAGTTCTGACCAAGTGCCTATAATTTTCTTTGTATCTTATAAAATACTATGGCTTTACCATGCTTATAGACTAGAAACTTATAAAGAGGAAAGAGTTTCTGGCTTGAAGTTCCCCCTGACAGAACAACTGCAACATCTTGAATCAGCACTGCACACCTCGCAGATAAGATGATTGCCAAAGCTGTAGAGCACATGCCTGGCGAAGGTTCTTAAGGCCAGGGGAATGCTACAGATGATGATGGATGTGTGTATTATACTACCTATGAGAAAGACCCTGTCTTATATGTGTACCTGTTCTTAGATGACTATAAAGGAGAACTTTTGTATGCAACTGATTCCAAAGATTTACCTCCAGCAGAAAGGGAATCAGAAGCTGTGAAAAGCGCAGTAGGCAAAACTAGTGGATACGCCAAAGAGACAGCTCAAAAGGACTGGCATGGTCAGTCATGAAGTGGAGGCAAACCCTTCTCTACTTCACCAGGTTTGATGATGAACTCCATTTGCATGTTTTCGATTTGTTAAAACATGCTAGAGCCATCAGGAACTCTGACAAATTTGTATATAACTATTAAATGTATATATTGCTATAGATGTAACAAAACACCAAATAAGGGTGTTGCCTTGATAAGTTATGATCAACAGCTGATCTTTTTTATTTTCAAATCCTCAGCTTTAGTTGTCTATTTGAATGTATTATTTTTCCATTTGTTTTGATTCCTAGCTAGTCTTTATTATTTTCCCCATCACCATCCCTTTTACAACTGACCCTCTCTACACCACCTCCATTTTAAATGTGAGAAACATCAGTTTGCTACTTTGTTCATTAGTGTCTACTATTTTGTTATGTATTTTGCTTTGTCAAATAATCTGCTATGTAAATGTCGAGTATTTGTCTTTTTCACTCTGACTTCATTTACTACACTTAATTCCTTCACACTCTTTTCATTTCACTGTGAATGGAAACATTTCATCTTTCCTTATGACTGAATAGTATTGATTCTCTTATATGAGATTGTCCAGTTTCCCCAGCACCACCAATTGAAGAGATACTGTTTTCTCCATTTTATGGTCCCAGCTCCTTCATCATGAATTAAGTATCAATATATGCATGGATGTATTTCTTGGCTTTTGAGTCTGTCCATTGATCCATGTGTCTGTTTTTATATCAATGCCATATATTTTGCTTACTGATGCTTTATAGTTAGGTTCAACTTCCAGTTCTAAGACAAGTAAGTACTTGGGATGTAGAAAAAATGGTATAAGAGTAAATCCTAGAGTCCTCATCACAAAGGGCATTTTTTCCCTTCTTTTTTCTTTTTTATTATATATGTATGAGAAGATGGATGCTATTCAAACCTATTGTAATTGTTTCATAATTTATGTAAATCAGATCATCATATGGTTTTTATTTTTCTTTTTGTTGATGTGTTGGGATTACATTAATTGATTTTTGGATGTTGAACCATCCTTGTGCCCTGGAATAAATCCCATTTGGTCATGGTAATTATCTTTTTGATGCATTGATGGATTCTGTTGGCTAGGATTTTATTGAGGATTTTTATATAAGTGTTCATTAGAGAGATTGGCCTGTAGTTTTCTTTTTATGTGTTGTCCTTGTTTGGTTTTGGTATTAGTGTAATGTTGGTTTCATAAAACGTATTTGGTATATCCCTTCTTGATTTTTTTAAGAGTCTGTGTGTAGGACAGGCACTAGTTCGTTTCTGAATGTTTGGTAGAATTCATTCGTGAAGTCGTCTGGTCTTGGGCTTTTGTTTTTGGGTGGGTTTTGTTATTGTTTCAATTTCACTGTTTGTAACTGGTCTGTGTAGGTGTTCTATTTGTTCTTTATCTAGCTTTGGATGATTGTATAGTTCCAGGAATTTGTCCAACTCTTCTAGATGTTTGAACTTATTTGCATGTAACTGTTCACAGTAATCTCTGTTATTCTTCTGATTTCTGCTGTGTCTGTTGTAATTTCTCTTCTTTCATTTATGATCTTATTTGTTCTTTCTCCCATCTTTTCTTTGTGAGCCTGGCTAGAGGTTTGTCTATTTTGTTTGGTTTTTTTTTTTTTTTTTGAAGAAACCAACTTTTGACTTCATTGATCTCTTGGGATTTTTTTTAACTTCTATTTCATTATTTCTGCTTTGACCTTTTTTCTTTTATTTGTAAAAATAAAATGTAAATAATATTTAAATGTAAAAATAATAAAATGTAAAAAATATTTTACATCATTGCTCATTTTAAAAAATGTTTGCTTTTGGCCTCCCTGTGGCGCAGTGGTTGAGTGCGGGTTGCAAAGCTGCCCACAGCCTCTGCAGCGCCAGTTCGATCCCCGGCTGCTCCCCGGCCACCAGAGGAGGTCCCACATGGCGCGCAGACCTCTCCTGCCGCCTGCTGCTCCCCTCAGCAGTGTACTTTGGTCCTTCTGTTCTGCTCCCCTCTCTGGCTCTGGTGAATTCTCTCACCCTCCCATGCTTCTGACTGTACCCAGTGCTTGTATAAATAAATAAATAAATCTTTAAAAATAAATAAATAAATAACTTTTAAAAAAAGTTTGCTTTTTTCCTCCTCCCACTCAGGTGTAGTCCCTATAGAAATTCTGCTTTGGTTTTTATTATTTCCTTTCTTCTAATGGCCTTTTGGGTTTTTTTTTTTTCTTTTTTTCAGTTCCTTAAGGTGGGAGATTAGGTTGTTCTTTGAGTTCTTTCTTGTTTCTTGATTTGAGCCTGTATTGCTTCATATTTTCCTCTTATAACTGTTTTTGCTGTGTCCCATGCGTTCTGGAGAGTTGTGTCCTCATTGTCATTCATTCAAGGTATTTTAAATTTCTCGTTGATCTCCTCATTGATCCAATGTCTTCCAGTAGTGTGGGTTTCAATCTCCACGAAGTGGGAGGTTTATTTCTAGTGTGATGCCTTTATGGTCAGAGAAGATAGTTGGTATGACTTTCATCTTAGTGCATCTTTTGATGTTTGTCTTGTGTCCCAGTATGTGATTGATCCTGGAGAATGACCACGTGCACTTGAGAAAAATGTGTACTCAGATTTTTTTGGATGTGTATCCTATAGATGGTCTGTTAAGCCCATGAGGTCTAGATCCTTATTTAGATTCTAGTCCTCTTGCTTATTTTTTGTCTTATTGATTTATCCATAGAAGAGAGTGGTGTGTCAAAGCCTCTCACTACATATGTATTTTCTCAATATCTGTTTTCAGAGAGGACAATAATTGATATATTTCAGTGCGTCTTCATTTGTTGAGTATATATTGATGAGTGATATGTCTCCTTGAAATATTGTCCCCTTAATCATAATGTAGTGACCATCTGTGTCTCTTTTTACCTTTTTTAGTTTGAAGTCTATTTTATTGTTATAAGTATAGCTGTTCCTGCCTTCCTTTTTGGTCCATTTGCTTGTAGGATAGATATTTTATTTTAAACAGAGACATATTTAGATACAATCTCTCTTAATCTGTAGTACTATTTTTCCATTTTGAAATTCCTTTTCTCCTGTTTTTTCATTCTCTGACTTTTAAGTTATCATATTCTTCAGGTATTAGAAAACTGCTCACCTTTAAAGCAATTATTTTATTTTTCTATTAAGGTGAACTGATTTTTAGCCTTTTACATAGAAAAAAGAGCATTACTTAATAGGTACTGCTCATTTTTCTAATGCCTGACACGTAGTAGGTCTGATAAATGTTTGCTGAATGCCTGACAAATAACTGACCTCTTAAAATGTTCAAGTTCATTCCTTCTAAATTTGTGTTAATTTGCAATAGCTCCAGAATTATAATGAAAAGTATCAGGAAACCTAATTAATTAAAAACTTGCTCACCTGCTATAGTCTGAAATGTATGTACTACCTTTCTCATTGAATTTAAATAAAGCCCTAAATACAAATGGGTGCAAAAGTATTTAAGTTTGAAACCTCTTAGCATCCATCCATATAAACACTCTGTACTCATAACTGAGAATGTGTGATTATAAATATCATTGAGAGAATATGTTCTTTCTTTTTATTTCTTATCTCTTACCAATTAATTTATGTCTCTTAGACCCATGTGCATGGAAGGATTCAAAGCATACCTTAGACTAGCATTTCCAAAATATATTCAATTTGTAAAAAATTATGCATACCAGGGACCTATCTCTGAACTGCTGGAATATAATCTGTAGGGTTTGGGTCTGGGATCTGTAGTTTATGAAAGTTTCCTGAAGTGGCCTAACATGCATCTGGCACTGGATTATGGAGACATGTTTGGAAATTACTGATTGTGTCCTACATTAAGGAGCTATTGCCACATTCTGCAGAGTATTATAGATGTATTCACGAACAGAGATTTCTAAGATGCCTGTTTGGATCCTCTTTATTAATTTAGAGTGAAAAAATTAGTTTGCAAATGACAGAGCAGAGACACTCAATGTTAACTTAGCATTCTTGGAAATTAGGAAAACGACATTCTCAACTTTGAGTCACATCACTTATAAAATCTTTCCATACATTCAGTGGGATCAATGAAAAAGACTAGTTTTGTTCAGATAAACATCCATCTAAGTATGATCTTGAATCTGGACATCCTAGGAGTATTTGGGAGCTTCCTCTTACCATTTGAGTCAAAATACAATGTTTACATGAAATTGGACTCCATTTCTTTAAAAATACACGTGGACATTCACTATAATTACAAAAGAAAACTGAGAAGAAAATCAGTAGTTGCCTTTTGAAAATTCATAGTCACCATATCAGTAGGAACATTTGCTGCCAGACTGAAATTTTCAGGAAACCAGCATGTCAGAGTGAACAGCACGAGTTGGTCTCATCACACCCTTCATTTACTGTGAAATCCCAAGCCGGTAGAAAGGCCTAAATAAGTAACTTCAATCTCAGAATGACATCGTTACCTGCACTTGGTGCCTGGTGATTCAGCTCTGCCAACGGATGCTGTGCAAGTCAGGCACAGAGCCTCATCTCTCATCTTCAGAGCACATTGTTCTGTCCTGGAACTGGCACAGCTCACTACAAAGCAGAGAAAATTTTAAGTCTCTTTCACAATACTTTTCCCTTTGTCTGATTTTTATTAGATCCCAGAACCATATTCCCTTTTGGGACATATTTTAAAAATTGATGGACATCAATAAGAAATGACTCAATGATAGATATTCTCTTCATACCTTTTCTTCTTAAGCTTTATATATTTCATAAAGCACCTATAAAAACAGTTGAAAGGTCTTCATTTACTTGACGAAAATGTGTTTCTGCTTCATGGTCATTATTTCAAAGGTAGTCAGTCTCTCAATGAGTTAAAATACAGATGTTGAAATTACAGGATGAAGATATTCAGAGTATTCAGCTATTCTATATGATTCATATGTCCTAATCATTGAATTTTATATATATTTTAATAACTACATGTCACATTATATCCTATATTTCTTAAATTTATAGTTTTTATAGTCATAATACTATGTGAGCACAGAAGACAGATATAACTGTCTCTATATGCAGATGAGTAAACAAAGGTTGAGGGGGTTGAGTGATTTACCTCAATGCATTTACCATCCTGTGGTAATAACAACTTATGATTTAAAACCAAAATTTTTTCACTCCAAGTTTAACAACTTCCTCTTCTACTTCTAACCTCCTTTATTATGATGTTAATAATAAATAATAACATGTGACATTATCTTTACCTTTCTTTTTTTTTTTTTAAATTTTATTGTTATATTCCCATTACAATTGCAGCCCCCCCATCTGACCCCAATCCCTCCCCTCCCCGCCCCCGCCCCCAAAAAATGTCTCTGGTTCATAGTTTTTTGTTGATTTTGATTTTCACTTTCTTATAGTTATTCATTTTCCTGGTCCCTTATTTTAAGTTTTCTAGATTCCTGCTATGATTGAGACCATCCGGTATTTTTCTTTTTCTTTTTGCTTATTTCGTTGAGCATGATCCCTCCAGCGCCATCCATGTTGCTGCAAATTGCAATGTGTTTATCTTTTTTGAATGCTGAGTAATATTCCATGGTATATATGTACCCATCTTCTTGATCCAGTCATCTATTTTTGGGCATTTGGGTTGTTTCCAAAGCTTAGCTATTGTAAACAGTGCTGCTATAAACATAGGGGTGCAGGTGTTCTTTGGAATTGATTCCCTTTGGGTAAATACTAGAACATTTTTGCACCCAAGCACTAATGATAAAGGACTGATCACAAAAAATCTGCAAAGAGCTGATGAGACTCAACACACAACAAAGAAAATAATCCAGTCAAAAAATGGGCAGAAGAGCTAAAAAGAAACTTCTCTGAAGAGGAAATGCAAATGGCCAACAGGCATATGAAAAAATGTTCAACATCACTTGTAATCAGGGAAATGCAAATCAAAACTACCATGAGATACCATCTTACACCAGTGAGAATGGCACATATTAAAAAACTAGCAACAACAAATGCTGGCGAGGGTGTGGAGAAAAAGGAACTCTTCTGCACTGTTGGTGGGAGTGCAAACTGGTCCAACCAATGTGGAAAGCTGTGTGGAGATTTCTGGACCTACTAAACATAGAGCTTCCATATGATCCAGCAATTCCACTCCTAGGTATCTTTACCTTTCTAAACTGCGTTATTCTGCCCACTGATGTTTTTCTCAATGAAAAAAAAAATTCTCTTGGGGGGGGAGCAACATGGCGGCGAGGAGACCCTGCAGTAAGATCTCCATTAAAAAAAGTTAATAGGGAGGAAAAGCGGCAGGTCCCAGTGAGAACTGGACCGGAGATAAACGGTGACTCCAGCAAACTACCCGAAGAAGAAAGTGGCCATAAAAGAGGACTAGAAGGGAGGGAAGCGCAGAACCCTGCTCCCCCTCCCCGCCCACAGAGGCGGCACTCTCCGACCACAGAGAGGAGGAAACAACAAACCAAAACGACCAACAAGAACAAACGACGCAGCAAGCGGGACTGTGAGTGGAAAGGAACTATTGCAGCCACACACCCATGAACGGGAGCTGAGGCGAACCCTGCAGGATCCGACACGGCGGTGAGCTAACGGCTCCGGGCGCCATTAGAGAAGAACAAAGACCCCGGAGACGCGCACACAGCCCGGGCTGCCAGTAAGCTTGCGCAGAAACGCGGCGCGCTCGGGGAGCTTGAAAAGCAAGTGCAGACCAGAATCGCGGCTGGCCAGGTACCCGCGCCTGTGACCTAGGCTTGCGGGGAGACACGCGGAGGTCCTCACTGAGGTGAAGGTCCCTCCCTGAGTGAGCAGGAACCAGGCACCCGGGCACGGAGCGGTGCAAAAGGCGCCATTCCTGCGCCACTGAACTGGGCTACAGCCCGCGTCCTGGAACTGAGGGCTTTGAACTGAGACCCGGGGCACGAAAAATCGGGGCGTGGGTTCTCCACGACGTGGGGCAAAGGCAGACACAGCACCCCAAAGCTGTTGAGGTGTACCCTACCATTCCCGCTCTGTTCCCTGTCCCAGCTGGGGGGGACGAAAAACAGCCCCCAAGGACAATAGGAGAGATCTCTGGCGCCACCTAGTGACCAGGAAAAAAAAAGTCACTAACACCCCATAGAACAGGAAATTTCTTAAGACTGCTTGAAAAAGGGCAGAAGGCTTCTGCAGTGGCCAGCCGGGAAGTTATTCCACGCCAGGCCCCTACGACCAGCAGTCTGAGCCCACAGAGGAGGCAGGCACCCACGTCCGGGCAGACCGGGTGCGAGAAGAGTGTGCCTGAAACCGGAGGCGCAGGGACTGCATCCGCTTGCCATTGAGAAACAGGGACATTTCTTCAGTAAAAACTGCCTAAAACCAGCAGAAAGCTCCCAGAAGGCTGGCTCCTGAAGAGCCAAGGGGAGCGGAGAAGTTCACCAAGAGTGCCAGTCAGTCCGAGAATCACAGTGTCCCAACGCATACGACAAATTAGAAAACAGACAGTAGGCAGTAGAGAACACACGCAACCTAAACAACTCCTCAAGAAAGAAGCATACACAAAAAGAAAACCACTCCCAGATTGCAACGACAGCAACTTGGAAGAACTTCTGAGCCTTCCAGAAAGAGAATTTAAAATTGCCATGATTAAAAAGTGATAGATCAGAAGAAGGAAATTGAGTCCCTAAAGAGGGAAAACAATGGTCAGAAGAATGAAATTGAGTCCCTAAAGAGGGAAGTAAAAGAAAATGCAGGAGATCAAAGAATTAATGGAGGAACTAAAGAACTCCGGAAAAGCAAGGAAAGCAGATAGATGAAATAGAAGAACGAATAAGTTCTCTTGAAGACACAGAAATAAAAAGAACCAAAACAAAAAAGGAAAGAGAATACGAGGAAAAAGAATGAAGAAAGACTTCGAGAACTATCTGACTCCATGAGGAAAGGAAATATAAGAGTTATAGGAATTCCAGAAGGAGAGGAGAGAGATGTAGGAACAGAGAAAATATTCCAGGAGATAATTGAAGAGAACTTCCCAAATGCGAAGAAGGAGCTGAAAATTGATATACAAGAAGCAAGAAGAACACCAACTTCCACGACGAAAGGAAAAAACACAGCAAGACACATAATAGTAAAGCTCCCAAGAATCCAGGACAAGGAAAAAATAATGAAGCTGACAAGAGGAAGAAACAGATAACATTCAAAGGAAAACCAATCAGCTGACATCAGACTTCTGAAGAAACACTACGGGCAAGGAGAGAGTGGAGAGACATAGTCAACAGACTCCAAGAAAACAGATGCCAACCAAGAATATCTCTATCCCGCAAAGCTCTTCTTCCTCCCATGAAGAAAGAATATGGACCTTCCCAGACAAAGAGAAACTCCGGAATTTCATTACGAATAACCCCCACTCCAAAAAATACTACAAGGAATCCTAAAGCCAGAACCTCAGAGGACGAATAACAACGAAAGAAGACCAAAAAAAAAAAGTTATTAAAAGAATAAATAAAATCAAAGGAAAGACAAACATAATGCAAAATACAGATGCTAACATATCAATATTAACTCTAAATGTAAATGGACTAAACTCTTCAATAAAAAGACACAGAGTGCAGCCCTTGATTAAGAAACAAAACCCAACCCTTGCTGTCTCCAGGAAACACATTAGCACAAGAAGAAAAAATAGGCTCAAAGTCAAAGGGATGGAAAACAATCCTACAAGCAAATGGGCCAAAAAAGAACAGGAACAGCTATACTTATATCAGATAAAACAGACTCAAACTAAAAAAATAAAAAGAGACCCCAATGGTCACTACATTATGATTAAGGGACAATACTTCAAGAAAAATAACCACTCATTAACATATACTCACCAAACGAAAGAGCACCAAAATATCAGACAAC
>NW_023602238.1:0-13906 GCF_014898055.3 Talpa occidentalis | reverse complement strand
TGCTCACCGTTAGCCCCTCAATCCATCTACTACCCCTCCTGGCATTCCTCTTTCTCAAATCAACTCCGTTGTATGACAACTGTGGCAGATATTGAGGAAGAAAATAATAGATTCATAAGTTCAATAAACGTGAAGTAAATATGACACGTGAGGCATGGTAATTTGGCAATTTTTTTAGAAAAAAAAAAGGAAAGAAAAAACACATGAGTACAGTAAACATAATAGTAACACAATTTTGGTAAACATAAACATATGCTATCCCTAGTTTAAGCTTAAGTTAAGAAACTTCATGGTGGGGTCTCCCTGGTGGCACAGCGGGTTGAGTGCAGCTCTGTGAACCTGGCCGCAGCCTCCGCAGCACAAGTTCGATCCCTGGTCAGCCAGGGAGAATCCCACATGGCAAGGCAGACCTCTCCTGCCTCACCCGCTGCTCCCCTTAGCAGTGTATTTCAGTCATTCTGCCTGTTCTGCTCCCTGTTCTCTCACCCTCCCATGACTCTGGCCTGTACCCCAGCTCTTGTATAAATAAAAATAAATCTTTAAAAAAAAAGAAACTTCATGGTTTTAAGAAGGATTTCAGTAATGGGAACTATATTACAGTGAAGGCCAGTGGACGCGAACTGCATCTATAAGCTTGAACACCTCCAATACCACTTACATGCAAATTCAGTGATGAAATGAAAGTGGTGTAGAATGCCTGAGTTGAGTAAAATGCCCACTTTAATTAGAGCCTGGGAAGAAATAACTTCATAGGCTTTTTTTTATTTACATAATACATGTGTGATAGTAGTTGGTTAAATTATAATGAAGCTATTGTTGATGGATTTAGTAGCAGTTTTCAAACTGTTTTTATTCCAGGCTTTATTGTTTGGTTATCACATTAAAAGAACATATTGTTCCTCTCTAATGTCCCTGAGATAATCTATGTTATCAAAATCATCTTAAGCACATTAAATATTAAAAAAATCAATGAAGTGAGATTTGTAGTCAAGATACTGCAAGAGATATTCTTGATAAGAGTGTTTTGTCTCTGTGTAAGCTTTGAGATAGAAACTGGAAGCAGAGACTAAGATGTTTTCTCTCTGTCATGTAAAACTAGTAACAGCTTCCAACAAGTGAAATGTTCCCTGTGAATCAGTCAGCCAGACCTCAAGTTCCTACTGATTGGTCTTAGAGCTGCATACACCCTGCCCCACAATCTAAAGGAATCCTTTGGCAAGGATAGTGTGTCCCTGAGAAAGTTCCACAGAAGCATGAAAAACTAGCCTATGAACTCAGACATGATGGCCTCCATTCACTGGCATGTCACACATGTGTGAGTTAGGACATGGCCTCAAGAGAACTTGTTAGTTTCCTCTCCATATGTCCAAGAAGTTTCTGGTAGCAAGAGGTTACCTGACAGCCTCATCTCTTTGCAGGACTGTCTCCTTTTTATATCTTGTACTTGTTTTGCAAGGCCTCTCCCTGCCTTTTCCCGCCCTCCACCCAGCCCCGCACACTGGCTGCTCCCTGTCTCTTCCCCTCCAAAAACATTGAATCAAATTAAATCTTTCTCCATTCAGGGATCATTTAGTAGCTTGCTAATTTTCTTTAAATGATCTATAAAAAAATACCAGAGGGGAAGAGGGAAAACCATAGCCGAATGGGGAGGGGGCAAAATGGACTACAGTGGAGGTCTATGGGCACCTTGGTGGTGGGTGTGGTATGGTAACATGCACAGAAGGGTGTGATCCTCTACCTCTAAATCATATATTAGAACATTGTAAACCAAAGTTGCCTCAATACTAATAATATAAAACAATGTCACTTGTAAATATAAACAAAAAACATACCAGGTCTGAAAGTTTTTCATAGTGTCAGTGGTTGATTCTCTGGTAAAATTTATCACTTGAAATTGTCAACAAATTCTATGGGAATAAAACCAAAATAACTACCTCTAGAAAACTGACTATAGAATTGAGACTCTCAGAGGGGGAGAAGTTAAGGGAGAGATGAAAGTAGGGAGTGTGCACAATGAGCTATGGAGGGGGGACTGTGGGTGTTTTGGGTGTGTGTGTGGAGTGGTAACCACCTGAAGGAGGGGCTCCTATTCCTCTAAATCACAAACAAAATTGTAAACCAATGTTACTTCAGGAAAATAAAATACTGTGGGACATGTGCTACATATCTCCATAAAGATTGAAGGAGACTGAGTCATTTATCTACAGCTCCACATAGAGATTTTTAAAGCAAGGGTATGTTTAACCGTCTGTTTCTATATTTTGTGTAGCCTTTTGCTAATTCCTGGGTGCTAAGTACTTCATGACTTCTTTAAACTGTGTAGCCTCCTGGAAACATTGCTTTTATTATTTTATTTTTTATTTTTATTTTTGAACAATATTTGCTTCCCCCCACCCCCTCAGGTGTAGTCCCCATAGAATTTCCTTCCTCAGTGCACCTGTGCACCATCACCACAGTCTCCTGTGCTCCTCCCTTCCTCCCTCTGATCCCTCTTCCACCTCCTCCCCTGCAGTACGTCTCTAATTTATAATAGTCCGTTTTTGCTTTGTTGTGTTTTGTACTGTTATTTTTTTACACTGATGTCTTATTTGGTTCCCCTATATGGAAACATTGCTTTTAATTGGAGTATTTGCATTCCAGACAAGGCTGGGTTTGGAAATAACTTCACTACAGTGGACAACAAATCCACAGCCCAGAATGTGGAAGGCATTATCGTCAGTGCCATGTTTAAATCCCTCATCACTCGCTGCGCTTCAACTACGCATGAATTACACAGTCCTGAGAATCTGGTGAGAAGTCTACCTCTTCTTCCCACAGGTGTGCTCAGTCTGTGCTGAGAAAAGTTCTCATGTCCTGGCCTGGAGAAATAGGTTGAAAACGGAAAGTCTGTTCTTTACAGATAAAATATCTATTTTCCCAATGTCACCAGGAACTCCTGGTGGAGTCTCAACAACACATACCTCCTGGTTACTCCTTACCTGCCTGCCAATTGTCTTATTGTCCTCATCCACCTGAGAGGCTCAGTGGTGACTGGTGAAATAGCTGTAAGTTACTTTCAGCTCTTCAGAAAGAAGGTGCTAGAGCATAGCATGTTGGATTGTGAATTATTAAAGAATGAGCTCAAGCATTTTTTGGGAACCACTCATACTTTAAAAATTAATGCAAGCATTCTACTGAAATAGATTTTGTTTTCTTTTATTGAGCACTGTAATTGTTTTAGCTATTCTTCATAAAAGACTGTTAATTAAGCACGGAAGCCACAAATGGAGAGAATCAGGCTCTAAAAGGTTAGTTCTTAACTGCTACCAAAGTGATTGTGGTTAGGGTACTTAAATGTAGATTAAGGCAGATGAAATCTGACATGAATAGATGCATTCAGGTCTCTCTGGGCTGAAAGAAGCATTTCTCTATATTATCCGTCTTTTATTATAACTCCTGTGCAGAAATCATTATATTTATACTTATGGGCACTATCTGCTAATCGACCTAAATCAAGGAAATCATTTTAAGCTATTCTAAATCATTAAACTATTCACTTAATTTGAGATCAATAAAACCCCAAACCAAAGGGAGTTTAATTTTTCTGACTGTCAAAGCCACCCCAGCAAGGTTCTCAAAGCTGGAAAATAATTGAAGCATTCAACCTGATCCAGGCAAGAAGTAATATGAGAAGTTAATTCAAATATATATGAATGCTTACATAGTTTAGTCCACAAAGTCATGTATAGAAGTGGTAGCTCCATTTCTTAATTTTCTATAAATCATCTTAAGTTTGACACTGAATCACAATCCCACCAGAATGGCTACAAGTAACACCTCATTGATTCTTGGGTTTCCACTTCCCAGTGCAGTGCAAAGAATCCCAGGTCTTAGGCAAGGCCTAGAACCTGGGGAGCCTCCCTGAAACTCAGTGATCAGCCCATACCTGTCATTTCACAAGGTCCTTTGATGTTCTCAGGACTGGGCAGTCTGGACAATTTGGTGCCCTTGTGCTCTGAGGTCTTCTCCCTCCCCTGGCGGAGTGACCAAAACATATAGTGAGGACACAGGGTCTTGTTGCCCACAAGATGCAAAGAACTGTCTCTCCATGTTTTCCTCAGTGGTCTGCCTTTCTGCTTTTCTGAAGATCATGGGCATAATTGTCCCCATAATCTTAGATTTTGTTGTGTACTGCTTTGTCCTGAACCTTTCCTAAAGCAAAGAATATGTCAATGAGCTTGTTAAAGAGGGAAGGAGGAGGGGTGGTGGGGGCAATGTAGTCCTGCTTATATATATTTACAGGTTAATTCACCGACATGTTGGTTTTAATAGGCAGGCAGAATCTTAAATTTATAGTTCATGTTCATGTTCCAATGAACTGTAACATAATGTCATTTGTTCAATCTGGGCAGCCAGAATGTGTCATTCTTGTGTATCAGGCTCTAGTGAGTATGCATATTTTATCACAGTGATGCAGAAAATTTGGAGAAACTGATTAGGGTCGAAATCTCCAGTCTAAACAAAAATCTGATTGTTTTCTTTTTAGCAGACCTCTCTTCAGAAGTCACAATTTTGAGAGAAAATTTAAGTTGGGGAATCTAGTGTCTAAAAGCATAAAGTGATATATTTCTAATTATACAGCCAACTTTCTGAATATGAAGCATACTTAGCACTATTTTTTATACTGTGGATAATGGGCAGTTTTTGGAAATGTTCCTATAGGAACGATGGATAGATAGATATATGGATGGATAGTATAGATACTCTTGTTTTACCGGAGTAAATTGCTTCCTTTTAGGTTTCCAATGCTGATCTAAGCCTAAGGAATTTTACCTTTTCCCCTCTTCATGTGCAAATTTCAATCACACAACTATTTCTCTTTCCCCAAATTTTGTTCTTGCTTCCAAATAGGGGCTGTATTGTGATATCCGTCAACTGGTTCAGTTTATCAAAGAGGCTCATGGAAATGTCTTCAGGAGAGTGGCCCTTAGTGCTTTGCTTGACAGCGCTGAGAAGTTGGCACCTGGGAAAAAAGTGGAAGAAAATGAACCAGAATCTAAGCCTGCAGGCAGTAAAAGGTTGGAAGTGTGAGCTATCTAAATATTAGCGTTAGCCTTCTGTCCACAGCATGCAATCCTCTGTTGTTCTGTTCATGTTGTTCCAAATGTGACATGTAACTTCAGGGCTGGTGGAATGATTTTGTATTCATACAGTCACTAGTGCTGATCCGGCTGCAGCTTAAGAAAGGAATGAGTTACCCACTAAACAAATCCCATCTCAGTATGAGCTCAGTTGATCCCAAACTCATATACTTGAACTTCACTCCATGGTTCTTAATTATATGGCAGAATGTTACTTATGTCTCTGTTCTTCTATAGATAATTTACATTTTTATCCATAAAGGAAAAGCAATTACTGATTCCTTATAGTTTGGTTCAGTAAGTTTAATATTTTAAACTTGGAGAAAGACAAACTGCTGAGCAGTACTCTGCTGATTTCCCTGCTAGTAAATTTAAATTTGTTATATGCTTATTCAACAAGAAATGCTATTGGGAGCCGCGCTACTCATGTCGTCTGACAAAAGTCTGGGCATGGGGCAGATTTCTGAAAAATCAGGAATCTCGTTAGCTGACTCCAAGATTCTCCTCGTTTGTTTATGGCTAGTTTCTACCATTGCTAAAATACACATTTAAAAGTAAAACTGCAAATACTGATCAATCACTGAATAACCAATTTGATGACAAATGGCACTGCATGATACAAATATTATGTTTTTTAATAAAATTTGCTGCCAAAAAGGTAGCAATTCAACATTTGGCTTTACATTAACAAAGTGAAAAACTTCTAGGAACAAAAGGCTGTAAAACATCTATCGGCCAAGTCTTTGATATAGAGATGTGGTCTCTTGAGGCAAGAGCTAATTGAAGAAGGAAATTCTTTTACTTTAAAGTTAAAGATAACAGTTGGGTGGCAGAGGTGAGCCATGCTCCAAGTATAAGAAAATTCCTGATAAACCAGGAGAGGCCATAGTTGACTCCTGCTAAATTCTTCCTGTTTGTTTAGGGCTAATTCCCCTGGATGTGACTCTGTTAGAGTATGCATTCAAGAATAAGTCAACAGCAATATTGTGACTGGTTGAGCTAGTAATCACGGCAGCACAAATAATGCATTCGGAAATGGTCAGTGTTACAACTACTGATATGTAACATATTGACCATTTTTGAGAATCAAAGGCTATAACCATCTCCGATCCTGCCCATGATAAAATATTTGTAGTTCTGTAGAACAACAACCAGCAACCTTATGGAAGAGGAAATTGCCCCTTGATCTTAAAGTTAAATATGGAAACTAGGCTGACTAGATAAGTAGGGGAGTGATAGGTAGAAAACTCTTTTGTTAGATTAGGAAACTTCCTCCCTTGATTGAGAGCTGGGGGCTAGGGAAGAGCCAGTGCAACTTGCCTGGCATTAATGCCCTCCAGGCCCTTGGTTCCTTAATATCAAATAAATATTAAAACAATATACTATAAATGATGATTTCTATATAAAAGCCTTCTGTTTTTTTGCGTTAATCAATTAGTTATATGTTAGTCTAAACTTTATAGGTTAGTCAAAAAATAATCTCTTTGTCTCCCTTCCCCCAGGTAACTTCCTGCCCTTTGTTTCCTGTAGCCCATAGTTAATCGTTCACCATGGCAAACTTAGAAATGTTAGTTGCAGACACATAGGCTTTTTGCCAGTAGTACAATAACTGTTGGGTTGTTTAAAGTAAATAACTATCTTGAAAACATTTGTTTAGCAACTGTGCCTTCTTTAAGACAAAGAATAATAAATGTTATAACCTCTGCAGGATGGCAAACAGACCTTTGTCTGCTCTTGAAAAAACGTGATGATTGTTATCTTCCTACCTTAATGCATATGCTTGTGCACTCATGATTTGCTTAGTATAAATAAAGGACTGCTGAGACCCTCAGGAGAATGATGTCAGCACCCTGATCAAGTGTCTGCGGCTCCTCATTTCCCCTTCCCCTTTCCTCGCGATTTCGCCGACGCTGTCCCATCCTTCAGGAACCACTGACACCCAGACTGCTGCAGCTGGCTCGCAACAAAATGCCACTAGGAAGAATAAAAGAAAATTCTAAAAATAAATTCCTGATTGTAGTGAATGAATCTGTTTGCAATGATGCTGATATTTTTGGGCACTCAGGCAGCTAGGTCTTCAGTCAAATATAGGATTTAAATACCACGCCACATAGATTCTCAGTGTCATAGGATTACAAGCTGTGTTGCTTGTCTACAAGTGTTTGGCTTTAGGAAGTTTCGCGAGGTGGTACGCTGATGTGTTTTGACTGGTGGATGTGCCGTTTGCCAGGTCGGAGGCAGGAATCATCGTGGACAAGGGCCAGGTGTCCGCACCTGAGGAGTGCCGCAGCTTCATGTCTGGCCGGCCCTCCCAGACTCCAGAGCAGTAAGTAGCTGTGGGCCGAGCACTGTCCACTGGAGGAAATTCCATTTTTCTATTCTATTTGTTTGCTTGTTTTTCATATCCTTTGCACTTTGCCTTGTTTCTGCCCTTTACCTCTCATTCCCAGCTCCACTGATGTCTGCAAGGACAAATCACAAAGAACCAGTCTCATACCTACAGGAAGCCTCCTTCACTGCATTTCCCATTTCCAGTCTTTGCCCCACTTAAGCTTTTCATGCACACACCTGCAGATAATGAAAAATAATGTGTAACAGATGGGGTGGGATGTTATCTACTTAAAATCACTTACGACTTCTTAAATTTAAATGTATGAATGACTATCAGCATATTCAATAAAGATTTTCCTTTTTTTAAAAGATTGATTTATTTATGCATACAAGAACTGGGATACAGGCCAGATGTGTGGGAGAATGAGAGGATTCACCAGAGACAGAGCAGGGAGCAGAACAGGCAGATGTACTGAAATACATTGCTGAGGGGAGCAGCGGGTGAGACACGAGAGGTCTGTTGCACCATGTGGGTCACTTCCCTGGCCGGGGATCGAACTCATGCTGCAGTGGCTGCTGATAGCTTGATAGTGCTGTGTCTTTAACACCTGTGCCACCAGGGAGGCCCCCCAATGAAAATTTTGTAACAATACGTAGGGCAAACTCTTTGTGCCCTGTTTTAGCTGAAACAGAACAGTCCATTTCACCTTTGTCTGGCCCTGATAACCATTGCAATGTCCTCTACTATCAATTTATTTTTATTTTTCAAATCACTAAATTTACTTGGAACTACAAAGACCTTGAATAGCAAAGACACTGCTGAGGGGAAAAAAAAATCGAACGAAAATGCAAGTATCAAGCTCCCCAACTTCAAAATGAACATTTAGATGATTCCCAAGTTTTCAGTGTTGACCCATAACACCTCAGTGAGCTTTCTACCTCTTTGCATCAACTTCTCAGTGTGCTGTTTCATTATCTCCTAGGGATAACTGCCTGGAGATTGTATTTCTCTGCCTTTGGTATAGATACAAATACAGGGCTTTGGAAAGCTTATTACTAAACTACTTTCTAGAAAGTTGAGTTACTTTATCTCATCATTGGCAGGATGATAGTAACAGTTACTTTGTCTTTTCCCTTCAAGTCTTGGTTAATTTAATGAATGAAAATGGGAATCTCATTTCAATTAGCCTTTTTTAAATTATTCATAGAGAGATTCAATTCTGAATACCTTTGGCCACTGTTCTTCCTCCTCTGGAATGTCCTAGCCAAGCACCCCTTTGGGACTACACCTGAGGGGAAAAAATCAGGTATTGTTTTAAAATAAACAACCATGTAAGAAAATAAAAAAGTTTAATTAAAAAAACCCTTTGGCAGTTTCCCATGTTTTAGTGAGTTGGTATGATTTTTTTTCTTACTTTTCAGTCTTACTTCAGTTTATTTGACTTAAGAAAATGAAATAGGCCTCCGTAGTGGCGCAAAAGGTTAAAACACAACCTATGAAGCTATCCACAGCCACTGCAGCATGAGTTTGAGCCCCACCCAGGGAGCTACCCTCATGGCACAGCAGACCTCTCCTGACTCGCCTGCCCACTGCTCCCCTCAGCAGTGGATTTCAGTCAGTCTGCCTGTTCTGTTCCCCACTCTGCCTCTGGTGAATCCTCTCACCCCCTACACCTCTGCCTGTACCCCAGTTCTTGTATACATAAATCTTTAAAAAAAAAAGAATGAAATAATCCAACAATATAATTAAATGAGCAGTTGTGGGATGATACAGTCTATAGGTATGGATATTGCATTTTATTTATTCATTTATTTGCTCAATTATTTTTTGTGAGTTTATTTGGTGCCAAGAATCTTGCTATACTGGGGTGGCAGTAGAAAGTAAAATATGGTATTGCGAATGCCTTAGGAAATAGTAAAAAAAAAAAAAAGTAGTTAAATATTTACTGACATTGTAAGTGCTTCCGCTATTATGACTCACATTGCAGATGAATACCTGCAATAATATTTAGTCTTTTTATTAACATTAAAAAAAGTGATCACCTCTGTTTGACAGCTGAGGCATGACGTGTTTTAGGAGGAGCTCAGAGACTCAACTTGGTCTCCCTCCTTCCACTCCTACTCGTTCTAATTCCCAGTTCATCAAAGATCACCCTGCATGACTTGCCTCAATGTCATTGGCAGGAGGTTGAAAAAAGTTAAGTGGATTTCACATGTGTTACCTGTTGATTCTTATCCTCTGATTGTTTACAGTGATGAACAAATGCAAGGGGCAAACCTGGGACGAAAAGATTTCTGGCGCAAGATGTTCAAATCCCAGAGTGCAGCAAGCGACACCAGCAGCCAGTCTGAGCAGGATACTTCTGAGTGCACCACTGCCCACTCAGGGACCACCTCTGACCGGCGTGCCCGTTCACGGTCCCGCAGAATTTCCCTCCGGAAGAAGCTTAAACTCCCCATAGGTAAAAGTATGTCTGTATTTATTTATGGGTTCTCTTACTATGTCCCATGTCCTCAATCAATTCACAACCAAAATAGCAATGCAGGGTAGTGTAGAGAAGGGGAAAGCCTTCAAGTCACAAGTCATATGCTCACTTCATTCATTCATTCATATTCATCCTGTCATTCAGCAGATATTTCTCAAGTGCCTACTATATGCTTTAACTGTGTGCAAATAATATGCTAGGTGTTAGGGACTAAATGGTGCGCAAAATGGCACATGACTTTGCTGAACTCCCAGTCTAGTAGAGGTGATAGTTACTAAAGCAGATAATCATGCAACCAAGTATAGTTGCAAACTATGAATTTTATGAAGGAAATGTACATAGTGTTGTGAAAGCATGCAACTATAAGCTCTAACCTAAGTGTTCGGAGGAGGGAGGAATTGGGAAAGACTAGCTGGAGGAAGTGATATTAAAATGTACAGGGTGCTTAAAGAAAATAGGTAGGTGGTAGCAATTAAATGTGCACAGGTATTTGGAGGAGGGATGGAAAAGAGAAAACTGGCTATGGTAGATTGACAGAGACCAGAACACTGGGGCCTTTCAGGACAAGTTGACTCTTCATCCTATAGCTGAACATGGGGATAATATAAGAAAATAAACTTTTTCTGAAAGGTCATACTGTTTTCCGTAGGGACTGAACCAGTCTAAATTCCTATCAATACTGTATGAGGGTTCCTTCCAACCCACATCTTTGCCAACATTTGTTGTTTCTGTGGTTTGTTTGATATGTGTCATTCTTACAGGTGTGAGGTGGTATCTCATTGTTTTGATTTGCATTTCCTTGATGATAAGTGATGTCAAACTTTTTTTTCATGCAAAACAGTGTGAAAGTCCCTTAAATATTAAAAATAGATATGCCATATGAACCAGCAGTTCCATGCCTAGTTGTCTACCCAAAGAATGCAAAAACATTAATTCAAAGGGATATAGGCACTCCTGTATTCATTGCACAGCTATTTACAATACCCAGCTTATAGAAACTTCCTAAGTTCCTGACAATAGAGGAATGGATTAAGAAGATGTGTTTTATGTACACTATGGAATACTAATCAACTATAAAAAAGATGAACTCTTCACTTGATCTTAGCCAAAAGGCCAGAAAGCGATAAGATGAACTCTTGTCATTTGTGATAGCATAGAAAGAACTAGAGAGAATCATGCTAATTAAACTAAATCAGAAGGAAAAAGACAAATGCCAGATAATTTCACTCATCTGTAGAATGTAGAGAAACAGTCCTCCCTGGTGGCGCAAGGGGTTAAGACACAACCTATGAAGCTATCCACAGCCTCTGCAGCACAAGTTCGATCCCTGGCCAGGGAGCTACCCACATGGCACAGCAGATCTCTCCTGACTCGCCCGCTGCTCCCTTCAGCAGTATATTTCAGTCAGTCTGCCTGTTCTGTTCCCCACTCTGTCTCTGGTGAATCTTCTCACCCCTCCACATTTCTAGCCTGTACCCTGGTTCTTGTATGCATAAATAAATAAATCTTAAAAAAAAGAATATAGAGAAACAAACAAAGCAAGCAACAAAACTAAGCCAAAACAAACTCTGGAAATATGACTACAGAATTAATGCTGCTGAAGTGGGGAGGCTAGTAGGGGAGGGAACAAGAGGGAGGGAGACCCAATGGTCTAGGGTAAAAGACTCTTGGTGCATTGGTGGTGGCTGTGATATGGTAACATACATCTGAGGAGGTAGGAACCTATTCCCCTAGATCATATACAGTGTTGAAAACCAATGTTAGCTCAATTAAAATTTTTTTTAAGGAAATAAAAGATCACTGTGTGGAAAACATTGGAGGAAACATCAGTGTGTGAGGGAAACCAGTAGAAGGTTTTCTAGTCAAATGGATATAAGTGATGGTAGCTTGAAATGGCTGGTGATCACGCAGACAGAAAGAAGTGGATCTGAGAAATATTGAGTCGGCAAAGTCAACAGGACTTATTGAAACATATGAAAGTTGTCAAAAGAACTGAATGGATTATAGTTTTATTCACCAAAGAGGCCTAGGGTCTTTTGTTTCTGTTCTTACTAACACTTGTAATTTTATAGTTTAACACGGAACATTTTGACTCAAAGCATATAGATTGAAAACAATTTGTTTTGGGGGCCTCCCCAGTGGCGCAGCGGTTGAGCGCTGGGTTGCGAAGCGGCCCGCAGCCTCTGCGGCGCCGGTTCGATCCCCGGCTGCTCCCCGGCCACAGGAGGAGGGTCCCACATGGCGTGCAGACCTCTCCTGCCGCCCGCTGCTCCCCTCAGCAGTGTGTTTCGGTCCTTCTGCCTGCTCTGCTCCCTGCTCTGGCCCTGGTGAATTCTCTCACCCTCCTGCGCTTCTGACTGTACCCAGTGCATGTGTAAACAAAACAAACAAACAAATAAATAAATAAAAACATGCCTCTGTTTAAAAAAAAAAAAGAAAACAATTTGTTTTCACTTCTATTGACATCAAGCCATGTAACTTTCATTGCTTGCTGGGGGCAGGCTGACAATTCTGTTTAGTCTATTTGGGAGCAAATTTCTATAATGGCCTAATTTTTTTTTTAATTATTAAATAGGAAACTGGCTGAAACGATCCTCCCTCTCTGGCCTGGCAGATGGTGTGGAGGACCTCCTGGACATCAGCTCCGTGGACCGCCTGTCTTTTATCAGGCAGAGCTCCAAGGTAAACAGGACATGACTTACGCAAAAGAATGTTGGAGTCATGGATAGAAAAAACGTTAGGACTGAGCAAGGCTAAACACCTGGAGGGGTCAAAAAAAGGGAATTGTTGAAGAAACTCTTCAAGTCGAACAAATTTAGGAAACTGAAACGAGCAATGGAAACTAAAATGTCTTCATGGTAGGAATCACAGGAGGAAAGGAAAAGAAATGTGACAAAAAATTATATGAAATTATAATACAGATATAGCACTGTGATAGCTTTTATTTTCTAGTTATTTGAAGCTTTTAAAACACATATGAAATTCTTGAGCGCCCAGCTCCGATCCAAGAATTAGTAATTCTATAATAATTCCCTTTACACAAACACACACACGATTTATCTTTCTTCCACTACTTTTCATACCATCTGACTCATTCTACTGAAAAGGATTAACTCAGGAAGACCTTTAGGAATAGTGCTTCCTTGTAATACTTAAATATTGTAGTATCAAGAAATTTAAAAATGATTCCCAGTGAAGTTCATTTCCTACCAGATTCCTCCTTGTGGACAATTTATGGCCTGATCACTATAATTTTTATCATAAAAATTATTTGTAAGTTATAATTTTTTATGTGTAAAAATTATAAGTTTTCTGCTTACATTTTTTCCTTTATTTTTTAAGATTTATTTTCATTTATGCATACAAGAACAGAGGTGTGGGGATGAGAGGATTTACCAGAGACAAAGAGGGGAGAGAACAGGCAGATCTACAGAAATACACTGCTGAGGGGAGCAGTGGGTGAGACAGGAGAGGTCTGCTGTGCCATGTGGGTAGCTCCCTGGCCAGGGATCGAACTCATGCTGCAGTGGCTGGTGATAACTTGATGGCACTGAGTCACCAGGGAGGCCACATTGTTCATTTTTGAATCTCATTAAAACTATTTTCTTCTGTTTTTAAAGTTAAGCTCTGCAATTGTAAGAAGATTATAACAACATTATAAAATATTTAAAAGATGTAATTCCTCCTTCACATTCTTTTTACTGAACTGTTGGCTAGCTATTCAAATCTGGGAGTGATATAGCTTCCTCATTTTGTTGAAAATTTTGAATACGGTAGGCAAAAGGGCAAGTTCAAGTTTAATTCATAGAAAAAAGATGTTATTTGCACTTTAACTCTAGTGTACTTTTTATATTAATGTAGAGATTTGAAATCTTATTTATTCCGATTCTCAATTGTGTGGTACTATTTTAAAGGATCAATAGAGTTGCTTGTTCATGAATTTGAATTTGGACTTTAACAGAGTTAAAA